>NC_068438.1:27384710-27474710 GCF_023373465.1 Oncorhynchus keta
AATGCTGTGGTTGCCATGCTGGTTAAGTGTGCCTTGAATTCTAAATAAATCACAGACAGTGCCACCAGCAAAGCACCCCCATGCCATAACACCTCCTCCTCCATGCTTTATGGTGGGACATACACATGCGGAGATCATCCATTCACCCACACCACGTCTCACAAAGACAAAGCGGTTGGAACCAAAAAATCTCCAATTCCAGACCAAAGGACAAATTTCCACTGGTCTAATGTCCATTGCTCGTGTTTCTTGGCCCAAGAATGTATTTTGTTCTTATTGGTGTCCTTTAGTAGTGGTTTCTTTGCAACAATTCCACCATGAAGGCCTGATTCACACAGTTTGCTCTGAACAGTTGATGTTGAGACGAGTCTGTTACTGCAATTTCTGAGGCTGATAACTCTAATGAACATACTCTGCAGCAGAGGTAACTCTGGGTTTTCCATTCCTGTGATGGTCCTCATGAGAGCCAGTTTCATCATAGCACTTGTTGGTTTTTGCAACTGCATTTGAAGAAACTTTCAAAGTTCTTGAAATGTTCTGTAATGACTGACTTTTATCTCTTAAAGTAATGACGGACAGTCATTTCTCTTTGTGCAAAGCTGTCATCAAGGCAAAAGGGTGGCTATTTGAATAATTTCAAATATAAAATACATTTAGATTTGTTTAACACTTCTTATGTTGCTACATGATTCCATATGTTTTTTTTCCATAGTTTCGATGCCTTCACTATTAATCTACAATGTATAAAATAGTAAAAATAAAGAACAACCCTTGAATGAGTAGGTGTTCTAAAACTTTTGACCGGTAGTGTAAATGTACAGCATGTCATGTATGTCTTGTAAATGTATCTCATGTAAATGTACAGTATGTCTTGTAAATGTACAGTATGTCTTGTAAATGTACAGCATGTAATGTAAATGTACAGTATGTCATGTCTGTCTTGTAAATGTACAGTATCTCATGTAAATGTACAGTATGTCTTGTAAATGTACAGTATGTCTTGTAAATGTACAGCATGTAATGTAAATGTACAGTATGTCATGTCTGTCTTGTAAATGTACAGTATCTCATGTAAATGTACAGTATGTCTTGTAAATGTACAGTATGTCTTGTAAATGTACAGCATGTAATGTAAATGTACAGTATGTCATGTCTGTCTTGTAAATGTACAGTATCTCATGTAAATGTACAGTATGTCTTGTAAATGTACAGTATGTAATGTAAATGTACAGTATCTCATGTAAATGTACAGCATGTCTTGTAAATGTACAGTATCTCATGTAAATGTACAGTATGTCTTGTAAATGTACAGCATGTAATGTAAATGTACAGTATGTCTTGTAAATGTACAACATGTCTTGTAAATGTACAGTATGTCTTGTATGTCTTGTAAATGTACAGTATGTCTTGTAAATGTACAGCATGTATTGTAAATGTACAGCATGTCTTGTAAATGTACAGCATGTCTTGTAAATGTACAGTATGTCTTGTAAATGTAAAATTTTCTCTGTGTTACTGACTTGTTAATTGTTTACTCCATGTGTAACTCTGTGTTGTCTGTTCACACTGCTATGCTTTATCTTGGCCAGGTCGCAGTTGCAAATGAGAACCTGTTCTCAACTAGCCTACCTGGTTAAATAAAGGTGAAATAAATAAAATAAAATAAAAAAATGTACAGTATGTCTTGTAAATGTACAGTATGTCTTGTAAATGTACAGCATGTCATGTAAATGTAGAGTATGTCATGTAAATGTACAGCATGGCTTGTAAATGTACAGTATGTCTTGTATGTCTTGTAAATGTACAGTATGTCTTGTATGTCTTGTAAATGTACAGTATGTCTTGTATGTCTTGTAAATGTACCGTATGTCTTGTATGTCTTGTAAATGTACAGTATGTCTTGTATGTCTTGTAAATGTACAGTATGTCTTGTATGTCTTGTAAATGTACAGCATGTCTTGTATGTCTTGTAAATGTACAGCATGTCTTGTATGTCTTGTAAATGTACAGTATGTCATGTAAATGTACAGTATGTCTTGTATGTCTTGTAAATGTACCGTATGTCTTGTATGTCTTGTAAATGTACCGTATGTCTTGTATGTCTTGTAAATGTACAGCATGTCTTGTATGTCTTGTAAATGTACAGCATGTCTTGTATGTCTTGTAAATGTACAGCATGTCTTGTATGTCTTGTAAATGTACCGTATGTCTTGTATGTCTTGTAAATGTACAGCATGTCTTGTATGTCTTGTAAATGTACAGTATGTCTTGTAAATGTACAGTATGTCTTGTAAATGTACAGCATGTCTTGTATGTCTTGTAAATGTACAGTATGTCATGTAAATGTACAGTATGTCTTGTATGTCTTGTAAATGTACCGTATGTCTTGTATGTCTTGTAAATGTACCGTATGTCTTGTATGTCTTGTAAATGTACAGCATGTCTTGTATGTCTTGTAAATGTACAGTATGTCTTGTAAATGTACAGCATGTCTTGTAAATGTACAGCATGTCTTGTATGTCTTGTAAATGTACAGTATGTCATGTAAATGTACAGTATGTCTTGTATGTCTTGTAAATGTACCGTATGTCTTGTATGTCTTGTAAATGTACCGTATGTCTTGTATGTCTTGTAAATGTACAGCATGTCTTGTATGTCTTGTAAATGTACAGTATGTCTTGTAAATGTACAGTATGTCTTGTAAATGTACAGTATGTCTTGTATGTCTTGTAAATGTACAGCATGTCTTGTAAATGTACAGCATGTCTTGTATGTCTTGTAAATGTAAAGCATGTCTTGTAAATGTACAGCATGTCTTGTATGTCTTGTAAATGTACAGTATGTCTTGTAAATGTACAGTATGTCTTGTAAATGTACAGCATGTCTTGTAAATGTACAGCATGTCTTGTATGTCTTGTAAATGTACAGTATGTCTTGTATGTCTTGTAAATGTACAGTATGTCTTGTATGTCTTGTAAATGTACAGTATGTCTTGTAAATGTACAGCATGTCTTGTAAATGTACAGTATGTCTTGTATGTCTTGTAAATGTACAGTATGTCTTGTATGTCTTGTAAATGTACAGTATGTCTTGTAAATGTACAGTATGTCTTGTAAATGTACAGCATGTCTTGTATGTCTTGTAAATGTACAGTATGTCATGTAAATGTACAGCATGTCTTGTATGTCTTGTAAATGTACAGCATGTCTTGTATGTCTTGTAAATGTACAGCATGTCTTGTATGTCTTGTAAATGTACAGCATGTCTTGTATGTCTTGTAAATGTACAGCATGTCTTGTATGTCTTGTAAATGTACAGCATGTCTTGTATGTCTTGTAAATGTACCGTATGTCTTGTATGTCTTGTAAATGTACAGCATGTCTTGTATGTCTTGTAAATGTACAGCATGTCTTGTATGTCTTGTAAATGTACAGCATGTCTTGTATGTCTTGTAAATGTACAGCATGTCTTGTATGTCTTGTAAATGTACAGCATGTCTTGTATGTCTTGTAAATGTAAAGCATGTCTTGTAAATGTACAGCATGTCTTGTATGTCTTGTAAATGTAAAGCATGTCTTGTAAATGTACAGCATGTCTTGTAAATGTACCGTATGTCTTGTATGTCTTGTAAATGTACAGCATGTCTTGTATGTCTTGTAAATGTACAGCATGTCTTGTATGTCTTGTAAATGTACAGCATGTCTTGTATGTCTTGTAAATGTACAGCATGTCTTGTATGTCTTGTAAATGTACAGCATGTCTTGTATGTCTTGTAAATGTACAGCATGTCTTGTATGTCTTGTAAATGTACCGTATGTCTTGTATGTCTTGTAAATGTACCGTATGTCTTGTATGTCTTGTAAATGTACCGTATGTCTTGTATGTCTTGTAAATGTACCGTATGTCTTGTATGTCTTGTAAATGTACAGCATGTCTTGTATGTCTTGTAAATGTACAGTATGTCTTGTATGTCTTGTAAATGTACAGCATGTCTTGTATGTCTTGTAAATGTACAGCATGTCTTGTATGTCTTGTAAATGTACAGCATGTCATGTAAATGTACAGTATGTCTTGTATGTCTTGTAAATGTACAGCATGTCTTGTATGTCTTGTAAATGTAGAGTATGTCTTTTAAATGTGTGCATCTGATATTTGTTCTGTAGTGTTTGATTCAAGCGGTCCAATTAGCCATCAGTGCTTACTCACACACTCACACAGGCCAGGTTAAACGACATGGGAAGCAGGCAGCCTGCACACTGTTTTGGACTCAGTGGCGTCTCATTTACACGTGTTAATTGCAGCTAATTGGTTTTAATGAGATGAACGGGAAACCCTCTGGGACAGTTCATACCTTTAATTTGTAGTAAATATCATTAATTAACATATACTAATTACAGCCAATTAACATTGATTAAGAGATGCCAGTGATGGGGAAAAAGTACAAACCAACCCCAAAAATCCTATGGAGTCAGCAGGAAAAAAGGAACGGCACATGTCGGGAACGTCACGGACTGAGGCAGGAGGCAGTATTAAAGTAGCATCTGTCTGGCTGGTCTGCCCTCTCCTTCTCAGTCTGGAGCGTTTGGGAAAGATCGGGAACGTTGACTGCACCCCCACTCCCCTCCCTGATCCATGCCCGCAGGTCCGGAGCCCCCCTGCCGACTGCGCCCCATGGCACACCTGCGCAGGAAGCGTCCCCACGATGGCGGCGGACAGAGGGCATCTGTGTGCCCGCGAGAGGCCAGCGTGTGCCACACAGTCTGAGCAGGAGAGATTAGAGGATTTACCACTGAGAGAGGAGGCAGATAGGGAGGGAGGGAGAGAGACAGAAAGGAGAGAGAGAGGAAGAGAAACAGGAAGGAGAGAGAGGGAGAGAGACAGGAAGGAGAGAGAGAGGGAGAGAGACAGGCAGGAGAGAGATAGAGGGAAAGAGAGAGGGAGGGAAAGAGAGAGGGAAAGAGAGGAGGGAGAGAGACAGGAAGGAGAGAGAGAGGGAGAGAGACAGGAGGGAGAGAGAGAGAGGGAGAGAGATAGGAGGTAGAGAGGGAGAGAGACAGGCGGGTGAGAGAGAGGGAGAGACAGGAGGGGGGAGAGAGAGAGGGAGAGACAGGAGGGAGAGAGAGAAAGTGAGAGAGACAGGAAGGAGAGAGAGAGGGAGAGAGAGGAGGGAGAGAGAGAGAGGGAGAGAGACAGGAAGGAGAGAGAGAAAGGGAGAGAGACAGGAGGGAGAGAGACAGAAGGAAGAGAGAGAGGGAGAGAGGAGGGAGAGAGAGAGGGAGAGACAGGAAGGAGAGAGAGAGGGAGAGAGACAGGAAAGAGAATCAGAAAGGGAGAGAGACAGGAAGGAGAGAGATAGGAGGGAGAGAGACAGGAGGAAGAGAGAGAGAGGGAGAGAGACAGGAGGGAGAGAGAGAGGGAGAGAGACAGGAAGGAGAGAGATAGAGGGAGAGAGACAGGATGGAGAGAGCGAGGGAGAGATATAGGAGGTAGAGAGAGAGTGAGAGAGAGGAGGGAGAGAGAGAGCGAGAGAGAGAGTGAGAGAGACATGAAGGAGAGAGAGAGGGAGAGCGACAAGAGGGAGGAAGAGAGGGAGAGAGACAGGAGGGAGAGAGAGAGGGAGAGAGACAGAAAGAGAGAGAGGGAGAGAGAGGAGGGAGAAAGAGAAAGGGAGAGGAGGCGTAGAGAATTGCTAAAAGAAGAGGAGAGAGTGTAAGGATATTGAGTAAAAAGAGGCAGAGGTAATGAGACAAATTATGAAAAGAGGGAGGAAGAGAGTTTCCGTGGCGATGGAGAAAGGAGGGAACAAGGGAAATAAATTGACAATGAGAGAGAGAGAGAGAGAGAGAGAGAGAGAGAGAGAGAGAGAGAGAGAGAGAGAGAGAGAGAGAGAGAGAGAGAGAGGGTATAGAATGCTTGATGACAGCTGAAAATGGAGTGTGAGAAGAGAGTGAGACAGAGAGAGCAGCTGAGCTATATGGCTGCATGAGATTAGCCACATTTAAACAGCTAGCAACTAGCTAACAAAGACACACATTGGGCAGACCATATTTTGGTGTCAGGCTCTGGGCATATGGACAGACAGACTGTTGGAGATGGACACTACGTCAGAGACTGGGGTGATTCCCAGTCGAGCGAGAGAAAATAGAGCTGAAAAGAGAGAGAGAGAGAGAGAGAGAGAGAGAGAGAGAGAGAGAGAGAGAGAGAGAGAGAGAGAGAGAGAGAGAGAGAGAGGGAGAGAGAGAGAGAGAGAGAGAGAGAGAGAGAGAGAGAGAGAGAGAGAGAGAGAGAGAGAGAGAGAGAGGAGGGAGAGAGAGAGAGAGAGAGAGAGAGAGAGGGAGGGAGAGAGAGAGAGAGAGAGACAGAGAGAGAGAACGCAATAAAACAGAGAGGGTGGGAGAGAGAATAAAAGCAAACAGAGGGAAAGGGCTAAAAAATGAAAGCAGAGCACAGAAAGCACATGAGAAAGGGGATGGGAAATCAAAGAGAGCGATAGACGCAGAGGGAAGACAGGACTGTACTGTACTTGGCTGCAAACCTAGTGTCACCTGTGCCACCAAGACTGACTTTGACACTGTAAAGCCTGACACTGTGGCGAGTGTGTACTCAGAGCCACATGCTCCCAGGCATGGTGGCAGAAGCTGGCAGTGCCCACCAGGGCAAGGTGTGAATGTGCGTCAGATGGTTCAGCGGGCACCACCATGATCCCACTGGAGGGAAAGGGAGCAGGGCTAAACCTGCCTACACTGTGATGACCCTCCCGGGTAAACACCCGACGGCAACCCATCCCCACCCCCACGGCTCAGCACCCAGCATGGGGGTTAGAGTAAACACACACATGCGCACAAATACAGGGGGGAAAACCTTGCCTCTGGACATGCTGAAAAGACTGCTTGAAAACGAGGAAAATACGCACAAACTGTCCACTGAAAATACAAGTCTCTCTTCAAACTGGTTACGACAGCCTAACTCTACAAATTGGGAGTTAAAGCCTAAACTTAATCTTAAACACTTTGAATTGTGATGTTTTAACAACTTTGAAATTTGAAGTTTGATAAACATAGAGGAATGTCTAATTCTGACATGAGACTGTGAGAGCTAGTTTCACATAGACACACTCACGCATTCACACACACACACACACACACACACACACACACACACACACACACACACACACACACACACACACACACACACACACACACACACACACACACACACACACACACACACACACACACACACACACACACACACACACACACACACACACACACACACCAGCCCAGGGGCTGAGATCACACTGGTGCACAGTGAGGATGTCATGCAGCAAACCACTAAAGGCATTTGTAGTTTGAGTCCTGTCCTGTGTCTTTGGCTTTGGATGTTATGTTTATTGGTCTCTTGTTCGGTGAATTTCTGTCATTTTTTAATCATGTCCATCTCTGTCCATTTCATGTTTTGCCTATGTTGATATTTTGGGGGTATTTTGGTAAGGTTAGGATTAAGTTTAGGCATCAACTCTGAATGGTTGAGGTTGGCATTAAGGTTTGGAATAGGCTTAAAACAAAAATCTCACAAACGTTCTATCGCTGGATTCAAACTTGCAACCTTCGGAATCAGATGCTTGGAATCAGAGGCTTGGAATCAGAGGCAGATACTTACGCCCATCCACAACGCCCATCCGCCATCCCATAACGCCCTAGCAAAACCGAAACATACTTAAAGGTAAGAGCGCACACCGTTGCCCCTGGTAGCCAGTTTCCATGTCATCTCCTGATGCCCTCAGACATGAATGGATGTTGAATACTGACTTGCATCACGGGTGACCTGGCTGCTGTGTGTGCTGGGGTGGATGCTCACTGCAGAGATGACAGGCAGAACATCAACCTTTCCACAGGCCTGTCTTTAAAGACAACCGGTAGGGTCTAATAAATCCTTCAAAGGCTGCCTGACTTCACAGCTTCGCTCCGGCTTTCAAGGCAGGACAGGAGTCTAAGACAAAGGCCAGCAGGGAGAGAGAAAGAGAGAGATGGAAGAGAGAGAGGGAGTCAGAGCGAGAGAGTCAGAGAGTGAGAGACAGTGAGTGAGTCAGAGAAAGAAAGAGAGCGAGATGGAAGAGAGAGAGAGATGGGGGGGGGGGGCCCTCCTGTAGTCACACCTCATGAATATTTAACAGAACTTGTTGGAGTGAGGAAAGAAGATAGAGGTTGTATGTGTGTGTGTGTGTGTGTGTGTGTGTGTGTGTGTGTGTGTGTGTGTGTGTGTGTGTGTGTGTGTGTGTGTGTGTGTGTGTGTGTGTGTGTGTGTGTGTGTGTGTGTGTGTGTGTGTGTGTGTGTGTGTGTGTGTGTGCATGTGTGTGTGTATATATGTGTGTGTGTTGGTATCATTGAGGAACAGCCATTCCCATGGCAACAGTGCGTCAGGTAGGCAGGCGACATGGGCTCTGAGCTGCCCTCTTTAGTCCCTGGAGGGGGAGAGAGGGAAGAGGGCCGAGGGGGAAGCATTTTGTCGCGGCACACTTGACAAAACAAAGACAACTCACTCCTCTGGTCCCGTGCCACATTTCTTATTCATAAACAAGCGGGGCTGGCTGTATGGACACGATAAAGCGTAGTGCACAGAGCCCTCTGCCGAGACGGCCACCGATTTGAATGCAAAGCCTCAGCTGCACCAAATCCCTCCCCCCTGTCCTCACCCCCCACCTCCCCCTCTCCATTATTCCGCCGGATTTCACCGCTATTTTTGGACGGGGAGCTAAGCCATCCAAAGGATCTCCAATGGAGATATGGCATCAAAAAAAACTCTCTCTCCATCCCCCGCCATCATTAACATAAACATTTAAGAATAACATGCGAAAGAATGAGGGAAAATTAATGAATAAAATGAATACAAAATATCCACACACACAAATGTTCATATCTCCGACAATGTTCAACGTTCGTCCCCGTCCATTCACTCCACGCACAACAATGGATAATTGGGTGATTCTTCTTCTTAATGGATTATTTGTTTTGATTTGGGCCTAAACATATGTTGACTTAAGGGGGCCAGGGGATGCATGGTGGGTGTTCTCGCCACTTGAGCTGTGCATGTTTAGAGGTGTAAACAGATATTGGAGTAGGGTGGAGTGGAGGGATGAATGTGATGCTTTACTGGGGGTCTGGCTGATGAAGGGGATGGGGTGGGGGGGTAATGGTGCCATAGTAAGGGTTTGAGGGGTAAGACCAGCTATATTAACCAGTTTAACAGGGCTTTGGGAACAACTGCATACATGCAGAGATACAAAATATACCAAAAGACACACATATGTAAAGAAAGACACATACACACTCACAACCACAATCAGTACAGAGTACTGAGACGTAATACATATACACTGAAGATATTGCTCAAAGAACCACATAATAAGGAACTCAACATGTCAGAGGGTTTTCTTTAATGGAAGCTTTTTAATGTCAAAAACTTAAAGTGTGGTGTACCACAGGGCAGCTCTCTGGGTAAGCTGCAGCTGGCCCAGAACAAGTTTTGCTCTTCATTGTATGGCTAATATTAATACTATGCATGCCAGTCTCTTGGCTAAGAGTTGAGGAAAGACTGACTGCATCACATCTTGTTTTATAAGAAACATTAAGGTGTTGGAAATTCCAAATGGTTTGCATAGTCAACTCACACGCAGCACTGACACACACACTTAACCCACCAGACATGCCACCAGGGGTCTTTTCACAGTCCCCAGGTCCAGAAAGAATTAAGGAAATGTACAGTATTATACAGAGCCATGAGTGAAAGAAGCTCCCTTCCATCTTATATAGTGCAATTGAACAGCAATCCTGGTTTTAAAAAACAAATAAAGCAACACCTCACAGCACAACGCCTCTCCTCCATGTAACCTACTTTCTGTGTGTATGTACTGACGTGTAACTGATAGATGCACACACACACACTACATGTTACTGTTTTTAAATGTACATACACTAGAGTTCAAAAGTTTAGGATCACTTAGAAATGTCCTTGTTTTTGAAAGAAATGCAAACTTGCTCTAACCAGAATAGAAAGTGCAGTGGGAGGCCCCAGTGCACAACTGAGCAAGAGGACAAGTACATTAGAGTGTCTAGTTTGAGAAACAGATGCTTTACAAGTCCTCAACTGGCAGCTTCATTAAATAGGGCCCATAAAACACCAGTCTAAAATGTCAAAAGTGAAGAGGCGACTCCGGGATGCTGGCCTTCAAGGCAGAGTTGCAAAGAAAAAGCCATATCTCAGACTGGCAATACAAATAAAATATTAAGATGGGCAAAAGAACACAGACACTGGGCAGAGGAACTCTGCCTAGAAGGCCAGCATCCCTGAGTCGCATCTTCACTGTTGACGTTGAGACTGGTGCTTTGAAGGTACTATTTAATGTAGCTGCCATTTGAGGACTTGTGAGGCGTCTGTTTCTCAAACTAGTCACTCTAATGTACTTTTCCTCTTGCTCAGTTGTGCACCGGGGCCTCCCTCTCCTCTTTCTATTAGAGCCATTTTGCTCTGTTCTGTGAAAGGAGTAGTACACAGCGTTGTACGAGATCTTCTGTTTCTTGGCAATTTCTCGCAGGGAATAGATTTCACTTCTCAGAATAAGAATAGATTGACAAGTTTCAGAAGAAAGTCTTTGTTTCTGTTAATTTTGAGCCTGTAATCGAACCCACAAATGCTGATGCTCCACATACTCAACTAGTCTAAATAAGGCCAGTTGTATTGCTTCTTTAGTCAGCATAACAGTTTTCAGCTGTGCTAACATAATTGCAAAAGGGTTTTCTAATGATCAATTAGCCTTTTATTATGATAAACTTGGATTAGCTAACACAACATGCCATTGGAACACAGGAGTGATGGTTACTGATAATGGGCCTCTGTACACCTATGTAGATATTCTTATTAAAAATCTGCAGTTTCCAGCTACAATAGTCATTTACAACATTAACAATGTCTACACTGTATTTCTGATCAATTGAATGTTATTTGAATGGACAAAAAAAAAAGTGATTTTCTTTCAAAAACAAGAACATTTCTAAGTGACCCCAAACTTTTGAACGGTAGCGTAAATTGGAAAGTTTTTTGTCTGTAAATCTGTTTATCGTTATGTGTCAGGTCCCCAGTAAGACTAGCTGTCGGCATCGGCGTCGGTTAATGGGGATCCTAACAAATCAAATGAAATCAAAACGAGCACACATGGATACTTACAACTACCTGCACAACAACATTGGAGATAACCACGCTCATACATATTAACACACTCGTACACACGTACACACTGTCAACAATCCCATGTCCACATATTGCACCCTCCTTCCCACACACACAAACCCATACACACACTCCCAAACACAGACACCCGTCTAAAACATCCAGAAGATTAAAAAATATTCTTTAAAGGGTTCTCCTATGGGGACAGCCGAAGAACCCTTTTAAGTTGTAGATAGAACCTTTTCTTCTAAGAGTGTATGAGGTCACCCTGGGATTCTAGAGAAGCATAGCAACATGGAACAATACTCTGAACTAAACCCATATCAGCAAAATAGAATATGTATACAACAACTGTGGGAAAGACCAGATAGAATGGATAGACTTCAGACTAGTTGTTAAGGTGATGCTCCTTCATACATCACCATCTGCAAGCAGGCAAAATCTAGTCAATGTATTTCTCTACTGCTCTGCTTTAGTGCTTGGAGCTGCCTGGGTGTCACCTCTGCCTCTATTTACAAGGTGTTTATTTTGTCAAC
Source organism: Oncorhynchus keta (assembly GCF_023373465.1). Classification (NCBI taxonomy): domain Eukaryota; kingdom Metazoa; phylum Chordata; class Actinopteri; order Salmoniformes; family Salmonidae; genus Oncorhynchus; species Oncorhynchus keta. The sequence continues at coordinate 27,396,477 of NC_068438.1, forward strand.
GACTTGAGTGTTTGCCCAGCTGGCACCAAACCCTAGCCCATGGCAGTGCCAGCCCCACGCCCGGGGGGAGAGGGATCAAGGGCTTGGGGGAGGAGTGGGGGAGGGGAATAGAAGGAGGGAGAATGGGAGGGGTAGATGTGGCATGATGCCCAGCCTCCCTTCTGCCTCCCCCCTCCTCCCCCACCCTCCATGCCAACGCCCGCCTGCTCGCCAGCCCTCCTCCCACCCAATGTCTCCCCCATGCCTGGTAAGACTGAGTGGGGGCTGGCTGGGGGTGCTGGCAGACCTGCGAGAGCCTATCGATGCCAGTCCAAAGTGCCTCGCCAAAGTGGGGCGGCTTAGCCATAATCCGTATTGACTGCCTCTTGCTTTGTCTGCCAATTCCGAGCATGGATTTGTCTCACTCAATGATGTGCCTCCGTCAACTTCTCCCACGTTAATCCATAGCATTATTACTTTTCAATACCACGCTAATTATTCCCTGTTCGGACCGCGACGACGAGTAAGGGAGGGAGGAGTGGAGAAAATTAAACAAACAAATAAACAAAAAGGCGTTTAAAAGCCTCGGTCGACGACAATGGGGTTAATTCAATCTCTGGCTCGGCTGTCAAATCAACTGGTTTGTCTGCGCAAAGCGAGTGTGAAATGAAACATTGCATGCAGAGCAGAGGTGGTCCTGTTCTCTACGCTTGAAGCAGAGCCACGCCAGCACCACGGACAGTGAGTGTGTTGTATGTCTGCTGGCTTATGTGTGGTTGTTTGTATGGGCATGTGTGTGTACGCATATGAGTGTATTTGTTTGTGTGTGTGCGCACATGTTTGTGTTGTTGTGTGTGTGAGTACTGTAAGTGTGTGTGCACCCCCACTGCTAAATCTACAGATTACAGACAGGATCCCGTGGCCTGACACAAAGGCAAACACTAGGGTTCTAAACAATAGGGCTTACACTAACCACTAGGGCTTAACACTAGGGTTCTAACCAATAGGGCTTACAATAACCACTAGGGCTTACACTAGGGTTCAAACACTAGGGCATACAATAACCACTAGGGCTAACACTAGGGTTCTAAACACTAGGGCTTACACTAGGGTTCAAACACTAGGGCTTACAATAACCACTAGGGCTAACACTAGGGTTCAAACACTAGGGTTTTACAATAACCACTAGGGCTAACACTAGGGTTCAAACACTAGGGCTTACAATAACCACTAGGGCTAACACTAGGGTTCTAAACACTAGGGCTTACACTAACCACTAGGGCTAACACTAGGGTTCAAACACTAGGGCATACAATAACCACTAGGGCTAACACTAGGGTTCTAAACACTAGGGCTTACACTAACCACTAGGGCTAACACTAGGGTTCTAACCACTAGGGCTTACACTAACCACTAGGGCTAACACTAGGGTTCTAACCACTAGGGCTTACACTAATCACTAGGGCTAACACTAGGGTTCTAAACACTAGGGCTAAAACTAACCACTAGGGCTAACACTAGTGTTCTAACCACTAGGGCTTACACTAACCACTAGGGCTAACACTAGGGTTCTAACCGCTAGAGCTAACACTAGGGTTCTAACCACTAGGGCTACAACTAACCACTAGGGCTAACACTAGGGTTCTAACCGCTAGAGCTAACACTAGGGTTTAACCACTAGGGCTACAACTAACCACTAGGGCTAACAATAGGGTACTAACCACTAGGGCTTACACTAGGGTTCTAACCACTAAGGCTAACACTAACCACTAGGGCTAACACTAGGGTTCTAAACACTAGGGCTAACACTAACTAATAGGGCTAACACTAGGGTTCTAACCACCAGGGCTAACACTAGGGTTCTAACCACTAGGGCTGTTTTCTTTCGGCTCGGGCCGAGCCTGGGGCTCAAGGGGGACAGGACAGTGGCCAAGCAGGACACACTGCAGCTACTATTGCTGCTCATTTCTTGTTAAAGCCCACCTGAGTCTGTCCAACTTGAATTGAAACACAGTTCTGATAGGGAGTATAAGGTACAACTAAATCTAAAACCTGCTCCAACAAGCATGCCCTTGGTCCCTGGATTGTGGTTGTTTCAGCAACTGTTTTGCCTGTGTGAGATGTTTGAGGCCAGGCTTTAAAATTGTCGACTGCTGTCCACAAAGGCATCAACATGCACACTGCCATGCCGCTGGTCCACACACACACCCGAAAAACCCCACACGTTGGCTGTGTTGTTTTTCCTCTCCCCTTGCCAGAGCCCTCTCTCCTGGGCCGGTGCTCACATCAACTGTGAGTTGATAACACCACTGGCAGAGGGAGGTAGGCCCCGTTCACAATGTTGATTAATGTGTGACTAGCAGCCAGATGGAACAATAAAAATAAAGGGAAATAAGCCAGGGAAGAGCATTCGATCGGGACCCAAACAAAACAGGCAGCGCAGCGCGAGGCACAAAACAAGCAATCCAACAGGGGGTTAGCTGCCTCTACACTCCAATGCATCCACACACACACACACACACACACACACACACACACACACACACACACACACACACACACACACACACACACACACACACACACACACACACACACACACACACACACACACACACACACACACACACACACACACACACACACACACACACACACACACACACACAAAGGAACTCTCTTTCTCTCTCACACAAGGCTGTCTAGCTAGCTGGCTGGCTGAGGGTCTAGTGGAGTGAATGAGGTCATCAGAAAGCGACGTAAAGCATTGTTGGCGGAGATGTCACCCCCAACTGTACACGTACAAACACACACACGCATGCGCATGCGCATGCATGCACGCACACACCCTGCCCCTCACCATTCCGTTCATCAGATAATACTCCACCTTTAACGGCTCTTCATGCAGAGGGACTGCAAACAACCTGCTTTGTCTTATCTCTCACTGTTAGCAGGGAAGGCTAACAAATATGCCCACCGTCACCGTCTCTCTCTCTCCTCTCCATCTTTACTCTCCTCTCCGTCCTTCAAGCCCGCCAATCCTACCCTGTCTAAAATCCTGGGCTCCCCTGATCTTTAATAACCACTTGCATCCACCCAGTTCACACACACAGACACACACACACACACAATCCCATTTGAGCGGCATGGCCGGTAGATAGCAGCCTTCTGCTCTCCCAGCTCCATTATCACTGCGTGGCACGCCTCTGGGGTTGGAGAGAGAGACGAGAGGGGGAGAAAGAGAGAAAGGGAGAGAGAGAGATGAGAGAAGGAAATAAGAGAAGAATGAGAGAGGGGGGAGACAGCTGAAACAGTGAGTGGGGGGAAAACAGTACTTATTTTGTAATTTTTTTTCTCCCCCAATGGCTCAACTATTCTCAGGGGACAAGGGACAAGGCATAGTGGTGCTGGTGACTGGGAGGGTGGGGGGGGGGGGGGTGTAGGTGGAGTGTGAGAGGTGATGGGGGGCTGGTGTAAGGGTGTTGTCGCTGGGGTTCATCAGAAGGAGGTGGTGGGGGTGTCAAGGTGCAATGGAGCAGATAGCCAAGCTCTATGCATACTAAACACACACCGGCGGCAAGAGGGGGTGAGTTGGGGGTGAGAAGGGGCTGAGGAGAGGGAGGAGGGGGTACACAGCGCTCCGGGGCCCTGCCTTATCATACCTCTCGGCATGATTTATCAGATTACACCATCCAGAGAGAGCGAGAGAGAGATGAAAAAGGGAGAGAGAGAGAGAGAGATGAAAAAGGGAGAGAGCGAGAGAGAGATGAAAAGGGAGAGAGAGAGATGAAAAAGGGAGAGAGCGAGAGAGAGATGAAAAAGGGAGAGAGAGAGAGAGAGATGAAAAAGGGAGAGAGCGAGAGAGAGATGAAAAGGAGAGAGAGAGATGAAAAAGGGAGAGAGCGAGAGAGAGATGAAAAAGGGAGAGAGAGAGAGAGAGATGAAAAAGGGAGAGAGCGAGAGAGAGATGAAAAGGGAGAGAGAGAGATGAAAAAGGGAGAGAGCGAGAGAGAGATGAAAAAGGGAGAGAGAGAGATGAAAAGGGAGAGAGAGAGAGAGAGTTGAAAAAGGGAGAGAGCGAGAGAGATGAAAAAGGGAGAGAGCGAGAGAGAGATGAAAAAGGGAGAGAGAGAGAGAGATATGAAAGAGGGAGAGAGAGAGAGAGAGAGAGATGAAAAAGGGAGAGAGAGAGAGATGAAAAAGGAGAGAGAGAGATGAAAAAGGGAGAGAGAGAGAGAGAGATGAAAAAGGGAGAGAGTGAGAGAGAGATGAAAAAGCGAGAGAGCGAGAGAGAGATGAAAAAGGGAGAGAGAGAGAGATGAAAAGGGAGAGAGAGAGAGAGAGATGAAAAAGGGAGAGAGCGAGAGAGAGATGAAAAAGGGAGAGAGCGAGAGAGAGATGAAAAAGGGAGAGAGCGAGAGAGAGATGAAAGAGGAGAGAGAGAGAGAGAGATGAAAAAGGGAGAGAGAGAGAGATGAAAAAGGGAGAGAGAGAGAGAGAGAGAGAGAGAGAGAGAGAGAGAGAGATGAAAAAGGGAGAGAGCGAGAGAGAGATGAAAAATGGATGAAAGTAAAGGAAGCAGAAATGTACCCTTTCTGATATATTCCTTAGTCTGGTAGAAGTCCAACTTAAAATGCTCAACTACGTCTTATCTTATTTATTTAGTTTATTTTGTAACGTTTGCTTTCTTCCTATTTTTCTTCCTATTTTTCCCCCGTCCTGAAGGCTACCATGTGTCTGTGTTTATGGTTGTGTGTGTGTGTGTGTGTGTGTGTGTGTGTGTGTGTGTGTGTGTGTGTGTGTGTGTGTGTGTGTGTGTGTATGTGTGTGTGCGTGTGTGTGTGTGTGTGTGTGTGTGTGTGTGTGCGCGCGCATGGGGACATCCTTGCAGTGTGAGCGCCCTAGGGAGAAGCCCCAGCCTGAAGCCTCATGATGATGATGGATGCAGGAAGGACACGCCCCAGCCGCCCAGCAAAATTAAAAGCCTATTTTGTAAAGTTGTAAAGAGAACAGAATGGTTGAGGGGGAGAGGGACACCCGGACACCCGGACCCCCCACCACCCCCCTCTCTGTCACAGCCGGGGCTCTGTTTAGTGTCTTTAGTATCATCAACTCCTCAGAGAACGATGGACAGAGGAGGGCTGTTTAGATGCCTTTCACTCACACACACCCCTATAGAGTAAGACGGGCTCATTGGAACATCTGGGTTTGTGTTTGAGTTGCGTGGCAATACAGCTCATTTCAACTGAAATGAGGCAGTATCATAAAAAAAATTTGGTCATGAGAAAAGAGAAAAAAAATCTGAGACGGCCTAACACCACAAACAAATACAGTATGTCCTGATATTGTTCTCTCCTACTATCTTTTGAAAGATTGCTAGGTTTAAACAAAAACAAAACAAAAATAAGTAAATGTATTATTATAAATGAAGTTCAATTCAACCCAGAAATGTTATTCGCTATTATGTGGTTGTTCCCCTAAGTGAATCTAAACATAACACAGACAGCTCTATAAGTCATTGTGGACAGCCATACAGTATGTCGACACCTCATGACCAAGGAGTCCCATCTAGTCAGACATTTACTTGTTTGTATATTATTTATCATCAATGTGAATTTAATTGACCAAGCAACCCCAGGAAGCTATCCCCATGCCCCCCTGCATTGCCAAGGCAGGGTGGACTGTTCCCCCTCTCTCCCTCCTCTATGGCTCTCTCCCTCCCCTCCCCTCATCACCCTCCCTCCTGTCCTCATCCTGTTGGGTTGTTGGCAACAAGAGAAGATGGGAGTGACAGCCCACCCTGAGTAGGTCCAGACAAACAGGGAGGTGACAGCCCACTCTGAGTAGGTCCAGCCAAACAGGGAGGGACAGCCCACTCTGAGTAGGTCCAGCCAAACAGGGAGTGACAGCCCACTCTGAGTAGGTACAGCCAAACAGGGAGTGACAGCCCACCCTGAGTAGGTCCAGCCAAACAGGGAGTGACAGCCCACCCTGAGTAGGCCCAGCCAAACAGGGAGTGACAGCCCACCCTGAGTAGGCCCAGCCAAACAGGGAGTGACAGTCCACTCTGAGTAGGTCCAGCCAAACAGGGAGTGACAGCCCATCCTGAGTAGGTCCAGCCAAACAGGGAGTGACAGCCCACTCTGAGTAGGTCCAGCCAAACAGGGAGTGACAGCCCACTCTGAGTAGGCCCAGACAAACAGGGAGTGACAGTCCACTCTGAGTAGGTCCAGCCAAACAGGGAGTGACAGTCCACTCTGAGTAGGTCCAGCCAAACAGGGAGTGACAGCCCATTCTGAGTAGGTCCAGCCAAACAGGGAGGTGACAGCCCACTCTGAGTAGGCCCAGCCAAACAGGGAGTGACAGCCCATTCTGAGTAGGTCCAGCCAAACAGGGAGGTGACAGCCCACTCTGAGTAGGTCCAGCCAAACAGGGAGTGACAGCCCATTATGAGTAGGTCCAGCCAAACAGGGAGGTGACAGCCCACTCTGAGTAGGTCCAGCCAAACAGGGAGTGACAGCCCATTCTGAGTAGGTCCAGCCAAACAGGGAGTGACAGCCCATTCTGAGTAGGTCCAGCCAAACAGGGAGTGACAGCCCACCCTGAGTAGGTCCAGCCAAACAGGGAGTGACAGCCCACTCTGAGTAGGTCCAGCCAAACAGGGAGTGACAGCCCATTCTGAGTAGGTCCAGCCAAACAGGGAGTGACAGCCCACTCTGAGTAGGTCCAGCCAAACAGGGAGGTGACAGCCCACTCTGAGTAGGTCCAGCCAAACAGGGAGTGACAGCCCACTCTGAGTAGGTCCAGCCAAACAGGGAGTGACAGCCCACTCTGAGTAGATCCAGCCAAACAGGGAGTGACAGCCCACTCTGAGTAGGTCCAGCCAAACAGGGAGTGACAGCCCATTCTGAGTAGGTCCAGCCAAACAGGGAGTGACAGCCCACTCTGAGTAGGTCCAGCCAAACAGGGAGGTGACAGCCCACCCTGAGTAGGTCCAGCCAAACAGGGAGTGACAGCCCACTCTGAGTAGGTCCAGCCAAACAGGGAGTGACAGCCCACCCTGAGTAGGTCCAGCCAAACAGGGAGTGACAGCCCACCCTGAGTAGGTCCAGCCAAACAGGGAGTGACAGCCCACTCTGAGTAGGTCCAGCCAAACAGGGAGGTGACAGCCCACTCTGAGTAGGTCCAGCAAAACAGGGAGTGACAGCCCACTCTGAGTAGGTCCAGCCAAACAGGGAGTGACAGCCCACTCTGAGTAGGTCCAGCCAAACAGGGAGTGACAGCCCACCCTGAGTAGGTCCAGCCAAACAGGGAGTGACAGCCCACCCTGAGTAGGCCCAGCCAAACAGGGAGTGACAGTCCACTCTGAGTAGGTCCAGCCAAACAGGGAGTGACAGCCCACCCTGAGTAGGTCCAGCCAAACAGGGAGTGACAGCCCACTCTGAGTAGGTCCAGCCAAACAGGGAGTGACAGCCCACTCTGAGTAGGCCCAGACAAACAGGGAGTGACAGTCCACTCTGAGTAGGTCCAGCCAAACAGGGAGTGACAGTCCACTCTGAGTAGGTCCAGCCAAACAGGGAGTGACAGCCCATTCTGAGTAGGTCCAGCCAAACAGGGAGGTGACAGCCCACTCTGAGTAGGCCCAGCCAAACAGGGTGTGACAGCCCATTCTGAGTAGGTCCAGCCAAACAGGGAGGTGACAGCCCACTCTGAGTAGGTCCAGCCAAACAGGGAGGTGACAGCCCACTCTGAGTAGGTCCAGCAAAACAGGGAGTGACAGCCCACTCTGAGTAGGTCCAGCCAAACAGGGAGTGACAGCCCACTCTGAGTAGGTCCAGCCAAACAGGGAGTGACAGCCCACCCTGGGTAGGTCCAGCCAAACAGGGAGTGACAGCCCACCCTGAGTAGGCCCAGCCAAACAGGGAGTGACAGTCCACTCTGAGTAGGTCCAGCCAAACAGGGAGTGACAGCCCACCCTGAGTAGGTCCAGCCAAACAGGGAGTGACAGCCCACTCTGAGTAGGTCCAGCCAAACAGGGAGTGACAGCCCACTCTGAGTAGGCCCAGACAAACAGGGAGTGACAGTCCACTCTGAGTAGGTCCAGCCAAACAGGGAGTGACAGTCCACTCTGAGTAGGTCCAGCCAAACAGGGAGTGACAGCCCATTCTGAGTAGGTCCAGCCAAACAGGGAGGTGACAGCCCACTCTGAGTAGGCCCAGCCAAACAGGGAGTGACAGCCCATTCTGAGTAGGTCCAGCCAAACAGGGAGGTGACAGCCCACTCTGAGTAGGTCCAGCCAAACAGGGAGTGACAGCCCACTCTGAGTAGGTCCAGCCAAACAGGGAGTGACAGCCCACTCTGAGTAGGTCCAGCCAAACAGGGAGTGACAGCCCATTCTGAGTAGGTCCAGCCAAACAGGGAGGTGACAGCCCACTCTGAGTAGGTCCAGCCAAACAGGGAGTGACAGCCCATTATGAGTAGGTCCAGCCAAACAGGGAGGTGACAGCCCACTCTGAGTAGGTCCAGCCAAACAGGGAGTGACAGCCCATTCTGAGTAGGTCCAGCCAAACAGGGAGTGACAGCCCATTCTGAGTAGGTCCAGCCAAACAGGGAGTGACAGCCCACCCTGAGTAGATCCAGCCAAACAGGGAGTGACAGCCCACCCTGAGTAGATCCAGCCAAACAGGGAGGTGACAGCCCACCATGAGTAGATCCAGCCAAACAGGGAGTGACAGCCCACCCTGAGTAGATCCAGCCAAACAGGGAGTGACAGCCCACCCTGAGTAGGTCCAGCCAAACAGGGAGTGACAGCCCACCCTGAGTAGATCCAGCCAAACAGGGAGTGACAGCCCACCCTGAGTAGATCCAGCCAAACAGGGAGTGACAGCCCACCCTGAGTAGATCCAGCCAAACAGGGAGTGACAGCCCACCCTGAGTAGGTCCAGCCAAACAGGGAGTGACAGCCCACCCTGAGTAGATCCAGCCAAACAGGGAGGTGACAGCCCACCCTGAGTAGGTCCAGCCAAACAGGGAGTGACAGCCCACCCTGAGTAGGTCCAGCCAAACAGGGGTGACAGCCCACCCTGAGTAGGTCCAGCCAAACAGGGAGTGACAGCCCACTCTGAGTAGGTCCAGCCAAACAGGGAGGTGACAGCCCACCCTGAGTAGGTCCAGCCAAACAGGGAGTGACAGCCCATTCTGAGTAGGTCCAGCCAAACAGGGAGTGACAGCCCATTCTGAGTAGGTCCAGCCAAACAGGGAGTGACAGCCCACCCTGAGTAGGTCCAGCCAAATAGGGAGTGACAGCCCATTCTGAGTAGGTCCAGCCAAACAGGGAGTGACAGCCCACCCTGAGTAGGTCCAGCCAAACAGGGAGGTGACAGCCCACTCTGAGTAGGTCCAGCCAAACAGGGAGTGACCGCCCACCCTGAGTAGGTCCAGCCAAACAGGGAGTGACAGCCCACCCTGAGTAGGTCCAGCCAAACAGGGAGTGACAGCCCACCCTGAGTAGGTCCAGCCAAACAGGGAGTGACAGCCCACCCTGAGTAGGTCCAGCCAAACAGGGAGTGACAGCCCATTCTGAGTAGGTCCAGCCAAACAGGGAGTGACAGCCCATTCTGAGTAGGTCCAGCCAAACAGGGAGTGACAGCCCACCCTGAGTAGGTCCAGCCAAACAGGGAGTGACAGCCCCACCCTGAGTAGGCCCAGCCAAACAGGGAGTGACAGCCCACCCTGAGTAGATCCAGCCAAACAGGGAGTGACAGCCCACCCTGAGTAGGTCCAGCCAAACAGGGAGTGACAGCCCACCCTGAGTAGATCCAGCCAAACAGGGAGGTGACAGCCCACCCTGAGTAGGTCCAGCCAAACAGGGAGTGACAGCCCACCCTGAGTAGGTCCAGCCAAACAGGGAGTGACAGCCCACCCTGAGTAGGTCCAGCCAAACAGGGAGTGACAGCCCACCCTGAGTAGGTCCAGCCAAACAGGGAGTGACAGCCCATTCTGAGTAGGTCCAGCCAAACAGAGAGTGACAGCCCACCCTGAGTAGGTCCAGCCAAACAGGGAGTGACAGCCCATTCTGAGTAGGTCCAGCCAAACAGGGAGTGACAGCCCACCCTGAGTAGGTCCAGCCAAACAGGGAGGTGACAGCCCACTCTGAGTAGGTCCAGCGAAACAGGAGTGACCGCCCACCCTGAGTAGGTCCAGCCAAACAGGGAGTGACAGCCCACCCTGAGTAGGCCCAGCCAAACAGGGAGTGACAGCCCACCCTGAGTAGGTCCAGCAAAACAGGGAGTGACAGCCCATTCTGAGTAGGTCCAGCCAAACAGGGAGTGACAGCCCATTCTGAGTAGGTCCAGCCAAACAGGGAGTGACAGCCCCACCCTGAGTAGGCCCAGCCAAACAGGGAGTGACAGCCCATTCTGAGTAGGCCCAGCCAAACAGGGAGTGACAGCCCATTCTGAGTAGGTCCAGCCAAACAGGGAGTGACAGCCCATTCTAAGTAGGTCCAGCCAAACAGGGAGTGACAGCCCCACCCTGAGTAGGTCCAGCCAAACAGGGAGTGACAGCCCACCCTGAGTAGGTCCAGCCAAACAGGGAGTGACAGTCCACCCTGAGTAGGTCCAGCCAAACAGGGAGTGACAGCCCACCCTGAGTAGGTCCAGCCAAACAGGGAGTGACAGCCCACTCTGAGTAGGTCCAGCCAAACAGGGAGTGATAGCCCACTCTGAGTAGGCCCAGACAAACAGGGAGTGACAGTCCACTCTGAGTAGGTCCAGCCAAACAGGGAGTGACAGTCCACTCTGAGTAGGTCCAGCCAAACAGGGAGTGACAGCCCATTCTGAGTAGGTCCAGCCAAACAGGGAGGTGACAGCCCACTCTGAGTAGGCCCAGCCAAACAGGGAGTGACAGCCCATTCTGAGTAGGTCCAGCCAAACAGGGAGGTGACAGCCCACTCTGAGTAGGTCCAGCCAAACAGGGAGTGACAGCCCATTATGAGTAGGTCCAGCCAAACAGGGAGGTGACAGCCCACTCTGAGTAGGTCCAGCCAAACAGGGAGTGACAGCCCATTCTGAGTAGGTCCAGCCAAACAGGGAGTGACAGCCCATTCTGAGTAGGTCCAGCCAAACAGGGAGTGACAGCCCACCCTGAGTAGATCCAGCCAAACAGGGAGTGACAGCCCACCCTGAGTAGATCCAGCCAAACAGGGAGGTGACAGCCCACCCTGAGTAGATCCAGCCAAACAGGGAGTGACAGCCCACCCTGAGTAGATCCAGCCAAACAGGGAGTGACAGCCCACCCTGAGTAGGTCCAGCCAAACAGGGAGTGACAGCCCACCCTGAGTAGATCCAGCCAAACAGGGAGTGACAGCCCACCCTGAGTAGATCCAGCCAAACAGGGAGTGACAGCCCACCCTGAGTAGATCCAGCCAAACAGGGAGTGACAGCCCACCCTGAGTAGGTCCAGCCAAACAGGGAGTGACAGCCCACCCTGAGTAGATCCAGCCAAACAGGGAGGTGACAGCCCACCCTGAGTAGGTCCAGCCAAACAGGGAGTGACAGCCCACCCTGAGTAGGTCCAGCCAAACAGGGAGTGACAGCCCACCCTGAGTAGGTCCAGCCAAACAGGGAGTGACAGCCCACTCTGAGTAGGTCCAGCCAAACAGGGAGGTGACAGCCCACCCTGAGTAGGTCCAGCCAAACAGGGAGTGACAGCCCATTCTGAGTAGGTCCAGCCAAACAGGGAGTGACAGCCCATTCTGAGTAGGTCCAGCCAAACAGGGAGTGACAGCCCACCCTGAGTAGGTCCAGCCAAATAGGGAGTGACAGCCCATTCTGAGTAGGTCCAGCCAAACAGGGAGTGACAGCCCACCCTGAGTAGGTCCAGCCAAACAGGGAGGTGACAGCCCACTCTGAGTAGGTCCAGCCAAACAGGGAGTGACCGCCCACCCTGAGTAGGTCCAGCCAAACAGGGAGTGACAGCCCACCCTGAGTAGGTCCAGCCAAACAGGGAGTGACAGCCCACCCTGAGTAGGTCCAGCCAAACAGGGAGTGACAGCCCACCCTGAGTAGGTCCAGCCAAACAGGGAGTGACAGCCCATTCTGAGTAGGTCCAGCCAAACAGGGAGTGACAGCCCACCCTGAGTAGGTCCAGCCAAACAGGGAGTGATAGCCCCACCCTGAGTAGGCCCAGCCAAACAGGGAGTGACAGCCCACCCTGAGTAGATCCAGCCAAACAGGGAGTGACAGCCCACCCTGAGTAGGTCCAGCCAAACAGGGAGTGACAGCCCACCCTGAGTAGGTCCAGCCAAACAGGGAGGTGACAGCCCACCCTGAGTAGTTCCAGCCAAACAGGGAGTGACAGCCCACCCTGAGTAGGTCCAGCCAAACAGGGAGTGACAGCCCACCCTGAGTAGGTCCAGCCAAACAGGGAGTGACAGCCCATTCTGAGTAGGTCCAGCCAAACAGGGAGTGACAGCCCATTCTGAGTAGGTCCAGCCAAACAGGGAGTGACAGCCCACCCTGAGTAGGTCCAGCCAAACAGGGAGTGACAGCCCATTCTGAGTAGGTCCAGCCAAACAGGGAGTGACAGCCCACCCTGAGTAGGTCCAGCCAAACAGGGAGGTGACAGCCCACTCTGAGTAGGTCCAGCGAAACAGGGAGTGACCGCCCACCCTGAGTAGGTCCAGCCAAACAGGGAGTGACAGCCCACCCTGAGTAGGCCCAGCCAAACAGGGAGTGACAGCCCACCCTGAGTAGGTCCAGCAAAACAGGGAGTGACAGCCCATTCTGAGTAGGTCCAGCCAAACAGGGAGTGACAGCCCATTCTGAGTAGGTCCAGCCAAACAGGGAGTGACAGCCCCACCCTGAGTAGGCCCAGCCAAACAGGGAGTGACAGCCCATTCTGAGTAGGCCCAGCCAAACAGGGAGTGACAGCCCATTCTGAGTAGGTCCAGCCAAACAGGGAGTGACAGCCCATTCTAAGTAGGTCCAGCCAAACAGGGAGTGACAGCCCCACCCTGAGTAGGTCCAGCCAAACAGGGAGTGACAGCCCACCCTGAGTAGGTCCAGCCAAACAGGGAGTGACAGTCCACCCTGAGTAGGTCCAGCCAAACAGGGAGTGACAGCCCCACCCTGAGTAGGTCCAGCCAAACAGGGAGTGACAGCCCACTCTGAGTAGATCCAGCCAAACAGGGAGGTGACAGCCCACCCTGAGTAGGTCCAGCCAAACAGGGAGTGACAGCCCACTCTGAGTAGGTCCAGCCAAACAGGGAGTGACAGCCCACCCTGAGTAGGTCCAGCCAAACAGGGAGTGACAGCCCACCCTGAGTAGGTCCAGCCAAACAGGGAGTGACAGCCCACTCTGAGTAGGTCCAGCCAAACAGGGAGTGACAGCCCACTCTGAGTAGGTCCAGCCAAACAGGGAGTGACAGCCCATTCTGAGTAGGTCCAGTCAAACAGGGAGTGACAGCCCACCCTGAGTATGTCCAGCCAAACAGGGAGTGACAGCCCACCCTGAGTAGGTCCAGCCAAACAGGGAGTGACAGCCCACTCTGAGTAGGTCCAGCCAAACAGGGAGTGACAGCCCACTCTGAGTAGGTCCAGCCAAACAGGGAGTGAGAGCCCATTCTGAGTAGGTCCAGCCAAACAGGGAGGTGACAGCCCACTCTGAGTAGGTCGAGCCAAACAGGGAGTGACAGCCCACTCTGAGTAGGTCCAGCCAAACAGGGAGTGACAGCCCACTCTGAGTAGGTCCAGCCAAACAGGGAGTGACAGCCCACTCTGAGTAGGTCCAGCCAAACAGGGAGTGACAGCCCACTCTGAGTAGGTCCAGCCAAACAGGGAGTGACAGCCCACCCTGAGTAGGTCCAGCCAAACAGGGAGTGACAGCCCACCCTGAGTAGGTCCAGCCAAACAGGGAGGTGACAGCCCACTCTGAGTAGGTCCAGCCAAACAGGGAGTGACAGCCCACCCTGAGTAGGTCCAGCCAAACAGGGAGTGACAGCCCCACCCTGAGTAGGTCCAGCCAAACAGGGAGTGACAGCCCCACCCTGAGTAGGTCCAGCCAAACAGGGAGGTGACAGCCCACTCTGAGTAGGTCCAGCCAAACAGGGAGTGACAGCCCACCCTGAGTAGATCCAGCCAAACAGGGAGTGACAGCCCACTCTGAGTAGGTCCAGCCAAACAGGGAGTGACAGTCCACTCTGAGTAGGTCCAGCCAAACAGGGAGTGACAGCCCACTTTGAGTAGGTCCAGCCAAACAGGGAGTGACAGCCCACTCTGAGTAGGTCCAGCCAAACAGGGAGTGACAGTCCACTCTGAGTAGGTCCAGCCAAACAGGGAGTGACAGTCCACTCTGAGTAGGTCCAGCCAAACAGGGAGTGACAGCCCACCCTGAGTAGGTCCAGCCAAACAGGGAGTGACAGCCCACCCTGAGTAGGTCCAGCCAAACAGGGAGGTGACAGCCCAGTCTGAGTAGGTCCAGCCAAACAGGGAGGGACAGCCCACCCTGAGTAGGTCCAGCCAAACAGGGAGTGACAGCCCCACCCTGAGTAGGTCCAGCCAAACAGGGAGTGACAGTCCACCCTGAGTAGATCCAGCCAAACAGGGAGGTGACAGCCCACCCTGAGTAGGTCCAGCCAAACAGGGAGTGACAGCCCACCCTGAGTAGGTCCAGCCAAACAGGGAGTGACAGTCCACCCTGAGTAGGTCCAGCCAAACAGGGAGTGACAGTCCACCCTGAGTAGATCCAGCCAAACAGGGAGTGACAGCCCACCCTGAGTAGGTCCAGCAAAACAGGGAGTGACAGCCCACCCTGAGTAGGTCCAGCCAAACAGGGAGTGACAGCCCACCCTGAGTAGGTCCAGCCAAACAGGTAGTGACAGCCCACTCTGAGTAGGTCCAGCCAAACAGTGAGTGACAGCCCACTCTGAGTAGGTCCAGCCAAACAGGGAGTGACAGCCCACCCTGAGTAGGTCCAGCCAAACAGGGAGGTGACAGCCCATTCTGAGTAGGTCCAGCCAAACAGGGAGGGACAGCCCACCCTGAGTAGGTCCAGCCAAACAGGGAGTGACAGCCCCACCCTGAGTAGGTCCAGCCAAACAGGGAGTGACAGTCCACCCTGAGTAGATCCAGCCAAACAGGGAGGTGACAGCCCACCCTGAGTAGGTCCAGCCAAACAGGGAGTGACAGCCCACCCTGAGTAGGTCCAGCCAAACAGGGAGTGACAGTCCACCCTGAGTAGGTCCAGCCAAACAGGGAGTGACAGCCCACCCTGAGTAGGTCCAGCCAAACAGGGAGTGACAGCCCACCCTGAGTAGGTCCAGCCAAACAGGGAGTGACAGCCCACCCTGAGTAGGTCCAGCCAAACAGGGAGTGACAGCCCACCCTGAGTAGGTCCAGCCAAACAGGGAGTGACAGCCCACTCTGAGTAGGTCCAGCCAAACAGGGAGTGACAGCCCACTCTGAGTAGGTCCAGCCAAACAGGGAGTGACAGTCCACCCTGAGTAGGTCCAGCCAAACAGGGAGTGACAGCCCACCCTGAGTAGGTCCAGCCAAACAGGGAGTGACAGTCCACCCTGAGTAGGTCCAGCCAAACAGGGAGTGACAGCCCACCCTGAGTAGGTCCAGCCAAACAGGGAGTGACAGTCCACCCTGAGTAGGTCCAGCCAAACAGGGAGTGACAGCCCACCCTGAGTAGGTCCAGCCAAACAGGGAGTGACAACCCACCCTGAGTAGGTCCAACCAAACAGGGAGGTGAAAGCCCACTCTGAGTAGGTCCAGCCAAACAGGGAGTGACAGCCCCACCCTGAGTAGGTCCAGCCAAACAGGGAGTGACAGTCCACCCTGAGTAGGTCCAGCCAAACAGGGAGTGACAGCCCCACCCTGAGTAGGCCCAGCCAAACAGGGAGTGACAGCCCACCCTGAGTAGATCCAGCCAAACAGGGAGTGACAGCCCACCCTGAGTAGGTCCAGCCAAACAGGGAGTGACAGCCCACCCTGAGTAGATCCAGCCAAACAGGGAGGTGACAGCCCACCCTGAGTAGGTCCAGCCAAACAGGGAGTGACAGCCCACCCTGAGTAGGTCCAGCCAAACAGGGAGTGACAGCCCACCCTGAGTAGGTCCAGCCAAACAGGGAGTGACAGCCCATTCTGAGTAGGTCCAGCCAAACAGGGAGTGACAGCCCATTCTGAGTAGGTCCAGCCAAACAGGGAGTGACAGCCCACCCTGAGTAGGTCCAGCCAAACAGGGAGTGACAGCCCATTCTGAGTAGGTCCAGCCAAACAGGGAGTGACAGCCCACCCTGAGTAGGTCCAGCCAAACAGGGAGGTGACAGCCCACTCTGAGTAGGTCCAGCGAAACAGGGAGTGACCGCCCACCCTGAGTAGGTCCAGCCAAACAGGGAGTGACAGCCCACCCTGAGTAGGCCCAGCCAAACAGGGAGTGACAGCCCACCCTGAGTAGGTCCAGCAAAACAGGGAGTGACAGCCCATTCTGAGTAGGTCCAGCCAAACAGGGAGTGACAGCCCATTCTGAGTAGGTCCAGCCAAACAGGGAGTGACAGCCCCACCCTGAGTAGGCCCAGCCAAACAGGGAGTGACAGCCCATTCTGAGTAGGCCCAGCCAAACAGGGAGTGACAGCCCATTCTGAGTAGGTCCAGCCAAACAGGGAGTGACAGCCCATTCTAAGTAGGTCCAGCCAAACAGGGAGTGACAGCCCCACCCTGAGTAGGTCCAGCCAAACAGGGAGTGACAGCCCACCCTGAGTAGGTCCAGCCAAACAGGGAGTGACAGCCCACCCTGAGTAGGTCCAGCCAAACAGGGAGTGACAGCCCACCCTGAGTAGGTCCAGCCAAACAGGGAGTGACAGCCCACCCTGAGTAGGTCCAGCCAAACAGGGAGTGACAGCCCACCCTGAGTAGGTCCAGCCAAACAGGGAGTGACAGCCCACCCTGAGTAGGTCCAGCCAAACAGGGAGTGACAGTCCACTCTGAGTAGGTCCAGCCAAACAGGGAGTGACAGCCCATCCTGAGTAGGTCCAGCCAAACAGGGAGTGACAGCCCACTCTGAGTAGGCCCAGACAAACAGGGAGTGACAGTCCACTCTGAGTAGGTCCAGCCAAACAGGGAGTGACAGCCCACTCTGAGTAGGTCCAGCCAAACAGGGAGTGACAGCCCATTCTGAGTAGGTCCAGCCAAACAGGGAGGTGACAGCCCACTCTGAGTAGGCCCAGCCAAACAGGGAGTGACAGCCCATTCTGAGTAGGTCCAGCCAAACAGGGAGGTGACAGCCCACTCTGAGTAGGTCCAGCCAAACAGGAAGTGACAGCCCATTATGAGTAGGTCCAGCCAAACAGGGAGGTGACAGCCCACTCTGAGTAGGTCCAGCCAAACAGGGAGTGACAGCCCATTCTGAGTAGGTCCAGCCAAACAGGGAGTGACAGCCCATTCTGAGTAGGTCCAGCCAAACAGGGAGTGACAGCCCACCCTGAGTAGATCCAGCCAAACAGGGAGTGACAGCCCACCCTGAGTAGATCCAGCCAAACAGGGAGGTGACAGCCCACCCTGAGTAGATCCAGCCAAACAGGGAGTGACAGCCCACCCTGAGTAGATCCAGCCAAACAGGGAGTGACAGCCCACCCTGAGTAGGTCCAGCCAAACAGGGAGTGACAGCCCACCCTGAGTAGATCCAGCCAAACAGGGAGTGACAGCCCACCCTGAGTAGATCCAGCCAAACAGGGAGTGACAGCCCACCCTGAGTAGGTCCAGCCAAACAGGGAGTGACAGCCCACCCTGAGTAGGTCCAGCCAAACAGGGAGTGACAGCCCACCCTGAGTAGATCCAGCCAAACAGGGAGGTGACAGCCCACCCTGAGTAGGTCCAGCCAAACAGGGAGTGACAGCCCACCCTGAGTAGGTCCAGCCAAACAGGGAGTGACAGCCCACCCTGAGTAGGTCCAGCCAAACAGGAGTGACAGCCCACTCTGAGTAGGTCCAGCCAAACAGGGAGGTGACAGCCCACCCTGAGTAGGTCCAGCCAAACAGGGAGTGACAGCCCATTCTGAGTAGGTCCAGCCAAACAGGGAGTGACAGCCCATTCTGAGTAGGTCCAGCCAAACAGGGAGTGACAGCCCACCCTGAGTAGGTCCAGCCAAATAGGGAGTGACAGCCCATTCTGAGTAGGTCCAGCCAAACAGGGAGTGACAGCCCACCCTGAGTAGGTCCAGCCAAAACAGGAGGTGACAGCCCACTCTGAGTAGGTCCAGCCAAACAGGAGTGACCGCCCACCCTGAGTAGGTCCAGCCAAACAGGGAGTGACAGCCCACCCTGAGTAGGTCCAGCCAAACAGGGAGTGATAGCCCACCCTGAGTAGGTCCAGCCAAACAGGGAGTGACAGCCCACCCTGAGTAGGTCCAGCCAAACAGGGAGTGACAGCCCATTCTGAGTAGGTCCAGCCAAACAGGGAGTGACAGCCCACCCTGAGTAGGTCCAGCCAAACAGGGAGTGATAGCCCCACCCTGAGTAGGCCCAGCCAAACAGGGAGTGACAGCCCACCCTGAGTAGATCCAGCCAAACAGGGAGTGACAGCCCACCCTGAGTAGGTCCAGCCAAACAGGGAGTGACAGCCCACCCTGAGTAGATCCAGCCAAACAGGAGGTGACAGCCCACCCTGAGTAGGTCCAGCCAAACAGGGAGTGACAGCCCACCCTGAGTAGGTCCAGCCAAACAGGGAGTGACAGCCCACCCTGAGTAGGTCCAGCCAAACAGGGAGTGACAGCCCATTCTGAGTAGGTCCAGCCAAACAGGGAGTGACAGCCCATTCTGACTAGGTCCAGCCAAACAGGGAGTGACAGCCCACCCTGAGTAGGTCCAGCCAAACAGGGAGTGACAGCCCATTCTGAGTAGGTCCAGCCAAACAGGGAGTGACAGCCCACCCTGAGTAGGTCCAGCCAAACAGGGAGGTGACAGCCCACTCTGAGTAGGTCCAGCGAAACAGGGAGTGACCGCCCACCCTGAGTAGGTCCAGCCAAACAGGAGTGACAGCCCACCCTGAGTAGGCCCAACCAAACAGGGAGTGACAGCCCACCCTGAGTAGGTCCAACAAAACAGGGAGTGACAGCCCATTCTGAGTAGGTCCAGCCAAACAGGGATTGACAGCCCATTCTGAGTAGGTCCAGCCAAACAGGGAGTGACAGCCCCACCCTGAGTAGGCCCAGCCAAACAGGGAGTGACAGCCCATTCTGAGTAGGCCCAGCCAAACAGGGAGTGACAGCCCATTCTGAGTAGGTCCAGCCAAACAGGGAGTGACAGCCCATTCTAAGTAGGTCCAGCCAAACAGGGAGTGACAGCCCCACCCTGAGTAGGTCCAGCCAAACAGGGAGTGACAGCCCACCCTGAGTAGGTCCAGCCAAACAGGGAGTGACAGTCCACCCTGAGTAGGTCCAGCCAAACAGGGAGTGACAGCCCCACCCTGAGTAGGTCCAGCCAAACAGGGAGTGACAGCCCACTCTGAGTAGATCCAGCCAAACAGGGAGGTGACAGCCCACCCTGAGTAGGTCCAGCCAAACAGGGAGTGACAGCCCACTCTGAGTAGGTCCAGCCAAACAGGGAGTGACAGCCCACCCTGAGTAGGTCCAGCCAAACAGGGAGTGACAGCCCACCCTGAGTAGGTCCAGCCAAACAGGGAGTGACAGCCCACTCTGAGTAGGTCCAGCCAAACAGGGAGTGACAGCCCACTCTGAGTAGGTCCAGCCAAACAGGGAGTGACAGCCCATTCTGAGTAGGTCCAGTCAAACAGGGAGTGACAGCCCACCCTGAGTAGGTCCAGCCAAACAGGGAGTGACAGCCCACCCTGAGTAGGTCCAGCCAAACAGGGAGTGACAGCCCACTCTGAGTAGGTCCAGCCAAACAGGGAGTGACAGCCCACTCTGAGTAGGTCCAGCCAAACAGGGAGTGAGAGCCCATTCTGAGTAGGTCCAGCCAAACAGGGAGGTGACAGCCCACTCTGAGTAGGTCGAGCCAAACAGGGAGTGACAGCCCACTCTGAGTAGGTCCAGCCAAACAGGGAGTGACAGCCCACTCTGAGTAGGTCCAGCCAAACAGGGAGTGACAGCCCATTCTGAGTAGGTCCAGCCAAACAGGGAGTGACAGCCCACTCTGAGTAGGTCCAGCCAAACAGGGAGTGACAGCCCATTCTGAGTAGGTCCAGCCAAACAGGGAGTGACAGCCCACTCTGAGTAGGTCCAGCCAAACAGGGAGTGACAGCCCATTCTGAGTAGGTCCAGCCAAACAGGGAGGTGACAGCCCACTCTGAGTAGGTCGAGCCAAACAGGGAGTGACAGCCCACTCTGAGTAGGTCCAGCCAAACAGGGAGTGACAGCCCACTCTGAGTAGGTCCAGCCAAACAGGGAGTGACAGCCCACTCTGAGTAGGTCCAGCCAAACAGGGAGTGACAGCCCACTCTGAGTAGGTCCAGCCAAACAGGGAGTGACAGCCCACTCTGAGTAGGTCCAGCCAAACAGGGAGTGACAGCCCACCCTGAGTAGGTCCAGCCAAACAGGGAGTGACAGCCCCACCCTGAGTAGGTCCAGCCAAACAGGGAGGTGACAGCCCACTCTGAGTAGGTCCAGCCAAACAGGGAGTGACAGCCCACCCTGAGTAGATCCAGCCAAACAGGGAGTGACAGCCCACTCTGAGTAGGTCCAGCCAAACAGGGAGTGACAGTCCACTCTGAGTAGGTCCAGCCAAACAGGGAGTGACAGCCCACTTTGAGTAGGTCCAGCCAAACAGGGAGTGACAGCCCACTCTGAGTAGGTCCAGCCAAACAGGGAGTGACAGTCCACTCTGAGTAGGTCCAGCCAAACAGGGAGTGACAGCCCACTCTGAGTAGGTCCAGCCAAACAGGGAGTGACAGCCCACCCTGAGTAGGTCCAGCCAAACAGGGAGTGACAGCCCACCCTGAGTAGGTCCAGCCAAACAGGGAGGTGACAGCCCATTCTGAGTAGGTCCAGCCAAACAGGGAGGGACAGCCCACCCTGAGTAGGTCCAGCCAAACAGGGAGTGACAGCCCCACCCTGAGTAGGTCCAGCCAAACAGGGAGTGACAGTCCACCCTGAGTAGATCCAGCCAAACAGGGAGGTGACAGCCCACCCTAAGTAGGTCCAGCCAAACAGGGAGTGACAGCCCACCCTGAGTAGGTCCAGCCAAACAGGGAGTGACAGTCCACCCTGAGTAGGTCCAGCCAAACAGGGAGTGACAGTCCACCCTGAGTAGATCCAGCCAAACAGGGAGTGACAGCCCACCCTGAGTAGGTCCAGCCAAACAGGGAGTGACAGCCCACCCTGAGTAGGTCCAGCCAAACAGGGAGTGACAGCCCACCCTGAGTAGGTCCAGCCAAACAGGTAGTGACAGCCCACTCTGAGTAGGTCCAGCCAAACAGTGAGTGACAGCCCACTCTGAGTAGGTCCAGCCAAACAGGGAGTGACAGCCCACCCTGAGTAGGTCCAGCCAAACAGGAGGTGACAGCCCATTCTGAGTAGGTCCAGCCAAACAGGGAGGGACAGCCCACCCTGAGTAGGTCCAGCCAAACAGGAGTGACACCCCCACCCTGAGTAGGTCCAGCCAAACAGGGAGTGACAGTCCACCCTGAGTAGATCCAGCCAAACAGGGAGGTGACAGCCCACCCTGAGTAGGTCCAGCCAAACAGGGAGTGACAGCCCACCCTGAGTAGGTCCAGCCAAACAGGGAGTGACAGTCCACCCTGAGTAGGTCCAGCCAAACAGGGAGTGACAGTCCACCCTGAGTAGATCCAGCCAAACAGGGAGTGACAGCCCACCTTGAGTAGGTCCAGCCAAACAGGGAGTGACAGCCCACCCTGAGTAGGTCCAGCCAAACAGGGAGTGACAGCCCACCCTGAGTAGGTCCAGCCAAACAGGGAGTGACAGCCCACTCTGAGTAGGTCCAGCCAAACAGGGAGTGACAGCCCACTCTGAGTAGGTCCAGCCAAACAGGGAGTGACAGTCCACCCTGAGTAGGTCCAGCCAAACAGGGAGTGACAGCCCACCCTGAGTAGGTCCAGCCAAACAGGGAGTGACAGTCCACCCTGAGTAGGTCCAGCCAAACAGGGAGTGACAGCCCACCCTGAGTAGGTCCAGCCAAACAGGGAGTGACAGTCCACCCTGAGTAGGTCCAGCCAAACAGGGAGTGACAGCCCACCCTGAGTAGGTCCAGCCAAACAGGGAGTGACAGCCCACCCTGAGTAGGTCCAACCAAACAGGGAGGTGACAGCCCACTCTGAGTAGGTCCAGCCAAACAGGGAGTGACAGCCCCACCCTGAGTAGGTCCAGCCAAACAGGGAGTGACAGCCCATTCTGAGTAGGTCCAGCCAAACAGGGAGTGACAGCCCACCCTGAGTAGGTCCAGCCAAACAGGGAGTGACAGTCCACCCTGAGTAGGTCCAGCCAAACAGGGAGTGACAGCCCACCCTGAGTAGGTCCAGCCAAACAGGGAGTGACAGTCCACCCTGAGTAGGTCCAGCCAAACAGGGAGTGACAGCCCACCCTGAGTAGGTCCAGCCAAACAGGGAGTGACAGCCCACCCTGAGTAGGTCCAACCAAACAGGGAGGTGACAGCCCACTCTGAGTAGGTCCAGCCAAACAGGGAGTGACAGCCCCACCCTGAGTAGGTCCAGCCAAACAGGGAGTGACAGCCCATTCTGAGTAGGTCCAGCCAAACAGGGAGTGACAGCCCACCCTGAGTAGGTCCAGCCAAACAGGGAGTGACAGTCCACCCTGAGTAGGTCCAGCCAAACAGGGAGTGACAGCCCACCCTGAGTAGGTCCAGCCAAACAGGGAGTGACAGTCCACTCTGAGTAGGTCCAGCCAAACAGGGAGTGACAGTCCACTCTGAGTAGGTCCAGCCAAACAGGGAGTGACAGTCCACTCTGAGTAGGTCCAGCCAAACAGGGAGTGACAGCCCACTCTGAGTAGGTCCAGCCAAACAGGGAGTGACAGCCCACCCTGAGTAGGTCCAGCCAAACAGGGAGTGACAGCCCACCCTGAGTAGGTCCAGCCAAACAGGGAGTGACAGCCCACTCTGAGTAGGTCCAGCCAAACAGGGAGTGACAGTCCACCCTGAGTAGGTCCAGCCAAACAGGGAGTGACAGCCCATTCTGAGTAGGTCCAGCCAAACAGGGAGTGACAGCCCACCCTGAGTAGGTCCAGCCAAACAGGGAGTGACAGCCCACCCTGAGTAGGTCCAGCCAAACAGGGAGGTGACAGCCCACTCTGAGTAGGTCCAGCCAAACAGGGAGTGACAGCCCCACCCTGAGTAGGTCCAGCCAAACAGGGAGTGACAGCCCATTTTGAGTAGGTCCAGCCAAACATGGAGTGACAGTCCACCCTGAGTAGGTCCAGCCAAACAGGGAGTGACAGCCCACCCTGAGTAGGTCCAGCCAAACAGGGAGTGACAGCCCACCCTGAGTAGGTCCAGCCAAACAGGGAGTGACAGCCCCACCCTGAGTAGGTCCAGCCAAACAGGGAGTGACAGCCCATTCTGAGTAGGTCCAGCCAAACAGGGAGTGACAGCCCATTCTGAGTAGGTCCAGCCAAACAGGGAGTGACAGCCCACCCTGAGTAGGCCCAGCCAAACAGGGAGGCAGACACACACGCACACACACACACACGCACACACACACACACACACACACACACACACACACACACACACACACACACACACACACACACACACACACACACACACACACACACACACACACACACACACACACACACACACACACACACACACACACACACACACACACACACAACAGAGGTCAGGCCTGTGTCAAGTGGGGTGTGGAGGCCAGCTGAGACACCCTGCCTGCACATTGTGCTAATTTGTGCAGCCAGTGCAGGGAGGGATGCAGGGACGGATAGAAATATGGAAGAAGGGAGGGATGGATAGAAGGAGGGAGGGAATTAGGGAAGGAGGGAGAGAAAAATAGAGGGAGGGAAGGGAAGCCACAGCAGGCTGGATAGTGGGGGTGGTGAGGACAGTGATGGAGAGATTGAAGGAGAGTGGGATGGATGGATGAAAGGGGAAGGGGAGGGAAGATTGGAGGAAGGGGAGAGCAGGCAGGATCGAGTGTGCTGCGTCTGGGGTACGAGACGTGCTGAAGGGTATGGGACGGCATATGGCGCTGAGCTGAAAGTGGGTCTGGGTGTTGAGACGGTGGGAACCTGTGGCGCGCTTTGCTCTGGGCATCAAACGTTCACACAACATTCATGGCAACCAGTCTCCTCCATCTGTGGTGGCCCGTATGCCAGTTAAGAGTCCATGACCAAAGGCCAATGCTAAATCTACAACTTCACAGTAGAACAACACTTCCACATGTCAAATAATGGGCTGCAAAGGGGGTTACTTTCTATGATGTGCTAGAATTGGGGTTGAGGCTGCGGTTAATGTTCCTGCTGAACTAAGTAGAACACATTAGCATCATAGGAATATTCCTGTGACGCTTATGTCATCTTCATTACCATCATCATCACCGTCTGTCATGACTGCCCAGTCTTGTCACTGGTTCTGTCATCACCTTCTCCACAGTTGCACCCGGTGGCTTTAGTTTTAGGTTGAAACAATTGCTCACACATACACACACACACACACACACACACACACACACACACACACACACACACACACACACACACACACACACACACACACACACACACACACACACACACACACACACACACACACACACACACACACACAATCTTATTAGTCTCTATACACACCACTTCTATCACTCGACTCCCTCTACACATGCCCCTCCCACCCCCTGCAATCAGCATGTTTACAGAGAGCTCCTAACCCTGACTGAGCCATGTGAATGCAGTGTGTGTGTGTGTGTGTGTGTGTGTGTGTGTGTGTGTGTGTGTGTGTGTGTGTGTGTGTGTGTGTGTGTGTGTGTGTGTGTGTGTGTGTGTGTGTGTGTGTGTGTGTGTGTGATTGTACTGTCACAATCATCTTCAGCTGGTGGGTAACAGAAGCAGCTCTTGTCCTGGTCAGTAATGATCTGTGTGTGAGCTGAGAAATATTAAACAAGCAGCCAGGGGAAATATTACAACAAGCAGCCAGGGGAAATATTACAAGCTGCCAGGGGGAAATATTACAACAAGCAGCCAGGGGAAATATTACAACAAGCAGCCAGGGGAAATATTACAACAAGCAGCCAGGGGAAATATTACAAGCTGCCAGGGGGAAATATTACAACAAGCAGCCAGGGGAAATATTACAACAAGCAGCCAGGGGGAAATATTACAAGCTGCCAGGGGGAAATATTACAACAAGCAGCCAGGGAAATATTACAACAAGCAGCCAGGGTGAAATATTACAACAAGCAGCCAGGGAAATATTACAACAAGCAGCCAGGGGGAAATATTACAAGCTGCCAGGGGGAAATATTACAACAAGCTGCCAGGGGAAATATTACAACAAGCTGCCAGGGGAAATATTACAACAAGCAGCCAGGGGAAATATTACAACAAGCAGCCAGGGGGAAATATTACAACAAGCAGCCAGGGGAAATATTACAACAAGCAGCCAGGGGAAATATTACAACAAGCAGCCAGGGGAAATATTACAACAAGCAGCCAGGGGGAAATATTACAACAAGCAGCCAGGGGAAATATTACAACAAGCAGCCAGGGGGAAATATTACAACAAGCAGCCAGGGGAAATATTACAACAAGCAGCCAGGGGAAATATTACAACAAGCAGCCAGGGGAAATATTACAACAAGCAGCCAGGGGAAATATTACAACAAGCAGCCAGGGGAAATATTACAACAAGCTGCCAGGGGGAAATATTACAACAAGCAGCCAGGGGGAAATATTACAACAAGCTGCCAGGAGGAAATATTACAACAAGCAACCAGGGGGAAATATTACAACAAGCAGCCAGGGGGAAATATTACAACAAGCTGCCAGGGGAAATATTACAACAAGCTGCCAGGGGAAATATTACAACAAGCTGCCAGGGGAAATATTACAACAAGCAGCCAGGGGAAATATTACAACATGCTGCCAGGGGAAATATTACGACAAGTAGCCAGGGGAAATATTACGACAACCAGCCACGGGGAAATATTACAACAAGCAGCCAGGGGGAAATATTACAACAAGCTGCCAGGGGAAATATTACAAAAAGCAGCCAGGGGGAAATATTACAACAAGCAGCCAGGGGGAAATATTACAACAAGCAGCCAGGGGGAAATATTACAACAAGCAGCCAGGGGTAAATATTACAACAAGCTGCCAGGGGAAATATTACAACAAGCTGCCAGGGGAAATATTACGACAAGCAGCCATGGGGAAATATTACAACACGCTGCCAGGGGAAAATATTACGACAAGCAGCCAGGGGGAAATAATACGACAAGCAGCCAGGGGGAAATATTACAACAAGCTGCCAGGGGAAATATTACAACAAGCTGCCAGGGGAAATATTACAACAAGCAGCCAGGGGGAAGCGAAAATCACATAGAGACAATATCTGGATTAGATTACTGCAGAACACTCTGTCTGGAACAGACGTGAGGGGTGTGTAATGTAGTTAAGAGGAGAATATGGGGATGGGTGTAAACGGGGGGATGTATGTACAGTTGAAGTCAGAAGTTTACATACACCTAAGCCAAATACATTTAAACTCAGTTTTTCACAATTCCTGACATTTAATCCTAGTAAAAATTCCCTGTGTTAAATCAGTTAGGATCACCACTTTATTTATTATTATTATTATTATCTCCTTCATCACATTCCCAGTGAGTCAGAAGTTTACAAACACTCAATTAGTATTTGGTAGAATTGCCTTTAAATTGTTTAACTTGGGTCAAATGTTTGGGGTAGCCTTCCACAAGCTTCCCACAAAAGTTGGGTGAATTTTGTCCCATTCCTTCTGACAGAGCTGGTGTAACTGAGTCAGGTTTGTAGGCCTCTTTGCTCACACACACTTTTTCAGTTCTGCCCAAAAATTGTCTATGGGATTGTGGTCAGGGCTTTGTGATGGCCACTTCAATACCTTGACTTTGTTGTCCTTAAGCTATTTTGCCACAACTTTGGTGTAACGGCTGTCGTGGGAAGAAGGTGAGGACCAAGGTGCAGAGTGGTAAGTGTTCATCATTTTAATGGAAAACTGAACACTATCAAACAAGCAACAAAAGAACAACCAAAACAGCTCCGTCAGGTGCAAAACACACTAAAACAGAAAATAACTACCCACAACCCATAGTGGGAAAACAGGCTGCCTAAGTATGGTTCTCAATCAGAGACAACGATTGACAGCTGCCTCTTATTGGGAACCATACCTGGCCAAAACCAGAAATACAAAACATAGAACAAAAACATTGAAAAAAAAATACATAGAACGCCCACCCTAGTCACACCCTGGCCTAACCAAAATAGAGAATAAAAAGCCTCTCTATGGCCAGGGCGTGCCATTTGGAAGTATGCTTGAGGTCATTGTCCATTTGGAAGACCCATTTGCAACCAAGCTTTTACTTCCTGACTGATGTCTTGAGATGTTGCTTCAATATATCCACATAATTTCCCTACCTCATAATTCCATATTTTGTGAAGTGCACCAGTCCCTCCTGCAGCAAAGCACCCCCACAACATCATGCTGCCACCTCGTTCTTCACGGTTGGGATGGTGTTCTTCGGCTTGCAAGCCTCCCCCTTTTTCCTCCAAGCATAACAATGTTCATTATGGCCAAATAGTTATATTTTTGTTTCATCAAACCAGTGGACATTTCTCCAAAAAGTACGATCTTTGTCCCCATGTGCAGTAGCAAACCATAGTCTGGCTTTTTAGGGCGGTTTTGGAGCAGTGGCTTCTTCCTTGCTGAGCGGCCTTTCAGGTTATGTCGATATAGGACTCGCTTTACTGTGGATATAGATACTTTTGTACCTGTTTCTTCCAGCATCTTCACAAGGTCCTTTGCTGCTGTTCTGGGAATGATTAGCACTTTTCACACCAAAGTACGTTAATCTCTAGGAGAGAGAACGCATCTCCTTCCTGAGCGGTATGACGGCTGCGTGGTCCCATGGTGTTTATACTTGCATACTATTGTTTGTACAGATGAAAGTGGTACCTTCAGGCATTTGGAAATTGCTCCCAAGGCTGAACCAGACTTGTGGAGGTCTACAGTTTGTTTTCTGAGGTCTTGGGTGATTTCTTTTGATTTTCCCATGATGTCAAGCAAAGAGGCACTGAGTTTGAAGGTAGGCCTTGAAATACATCCACAGGTACACCTCCAATTGACTCAAATGATGTCAATTAGCCTATCAGAATCTTCTAAAGCCATGACATCATTTTCTGGAATTTTTCAAGCTGTTTAAAGGCACAGTCAACTTAGTGTATGTAAACTTCTGACTCACTGGAATTGTGATACAGGGAATTATAAGTGAAATAATCTGTCTGTAAACAATTGTTGGGAAAATTACTTGTGTCATGCACAAAGTAGTTGTCTTAATTAACCGACTTGCCAAAACTAGAGTTTGTTAACAAGAAATTTGTGGAGTGGTTTAAAAACTAGTTTTAATTAATCCAACCTTAGTGTATGTAAACTTTCGACTTCAACTGTATGTGTGTGTGTGTCCCATATATGTGTGTGCTTGTGAATGTATTTCAAAGTGAAAAGGTACCAGAGACCTGGACAGACATCCTAGGGAGGAGGGGTAGCTACCCACCCGACTGCCCCTCCTTTTGTTTTGGCCCAGCCCACCAGAGCCCAAACTGGGCCTTGTGTCACCAACAGATGGGCTCCTCACAAAGGACCCCTCACCTCACCAAGCTGGTCTCCTACATGCCTGATTAAATCCTAATACCAAAGTTAGAATTGATACAGTGGCTCTATGGTGATTCAATTAGTGCAGCGGTCATAGAGGAGCAAAGCAACCACAAAGAAACGTCTCTGCTAGTTAGAAAGTCATTTTCCTAGAATCATTATGGCATTGCACACGTGGAGGCCCGGAAAATGATGGACTCATGTGTCTTTGCTTAATATCCTCTGGGGCCGTGTTGGAGGTAGCTTTTTTTCTCTGAGGCTGGATGTCACAGTCGACAAAATCACAGAGACTTGATGGATTTGAGTGGTGCCAGGCAACCAATGTGCTGGGGGTAATGGTGATCTGAGAGCACCGCCAAGAGTAGATCTGGAGTTCAGCTGGATAGAAACATGGAGGGTTAGACCCATACAGAGGCCGTCTGTGATTAAGAATAAATAAGCCAATAAATATTCAATCAGGACAAAAATATGTGATTAAAGAGCATTTGCTGCGTTTGTGAGGTACAGATCACACAGGGGCTATGTGGTTATGAGGCATGAGGAGGGGAAACACAGCGCAAGGTCTTCTTATACAATCAGGGATAAACAAAAAACTACAAAAAGGTACCCTACATTTATTTGATTGAACCTTTATTTAACTAGGCAAGTCAGTTAAGAACAAATTCTTATTTACAATGAGGCAAAAGGCCCCTGGCCCCTGGCCCCTGTCCCCTGTCCCCTGGCCCCTGTCCCCTGTCCCCTGGCCCCTGGCCCCTGGCCCCTGGCCCCTGTCCTACTGGGACAGGGGCTGGGATTAAACATTTGAAAGAATGCATACAAATATAGGACAAAGCACACAACACTAGATAAAGAGAGACCTAAGACAAAAACATAGCATGGCAGCAACACATGACAACACAACATGGTAGCAACACAACATAACAACAACATGGTAGCATCACAACATGGCAGCAGCACAACATGGTAGCAGCACAAAACATGGCACAAACATTATTGGGCACAGACAACAGCACAAAGGGCAAGCAGGTAGAGACAACAATACACCACGCAAAGCAGCCACAACTGTCAATACGAGTGTCCATGATGAATGATGCACACGTTTATTTTACTGAACTATAGCATTATTTTTGTATAAATTATTGTAAAATGCGGATAAATTAATGAGAGTCCCAACTCATTGCATTTATTAGCATGTCTGTACAGCCTACAACTGCATATTGAAATGCAAAGTATATCAATATACACATTATACACGGAGTGTAGAAAACATTAAGAACACCTTCCTAATATTGAATTGCATCCCCCCGACACCTTTTAGAGTTCATGGGACATGGACTCTACAAGGTGTCGAAAGAGTTCCACAGGGATGCTGGCCCATGTTGACTCCAATGCTTCCCACAATTGTGTTAAGTTGGCTGGATGTCCGTTGGGTGGTGGACCATTCTTGATACACACGGGAAACTGTTGAGTGTAAAAAACCCAGCGGTGTTGTAGTTCTTCACACAAACCAGTGCGCCTGGCACCTACTTAAGGCACTTAAATCTTTTGTCTTGTCCATTCATCCTCTGAATGGCACACATACGCAATCTATGTCTACATTTTCTCAAGGCTTAAAAGTCTGGTCATCTGGTGCTCTCATGCATGCTTCAGTGTTGCTTGCCTTCAAGTGAGCATAAAGACATTTAGCTCGTCTGGTAGGCTCGCATCACTGGGCAGTTCGCGGCAGGGTTTCTCATTTTTAGTCCATAATAGTTTTCAAGCCCTGCCACATCCAACGAGTTTCAGAGCCGGTGTAGTAGGCGGTGTAGTAGGCGGTGTAGTAGGCGGTGTAGTAGGCGGTGTAGTAGGCGGTGTAGTAGGATTCAATCATAATCCTGTGTTGGCGCTACGCCTGTTTGATGGTTCGTCTGAGGGCGTAGAGGGATTTCTTATAAGTGTCCGGATTAGTGTCCTGTTCCTTGAAAGCAGCAGCTCTAGCCTTTAGCTCGATGCAGATGTTGCCTGTAATCCATGGCTTCTGGTTGGGATATGTACATACGGTCACTGTGTTGACGACGTCGTCGATGCACTTATTTTGATGAAGCCGATGACTGAGGTGGAACACTCCTCAATGCCATTGGATAAATCCCGAAACGTATTCCAGTCTGTGATAGAAAAACAGTCCTGTAGCGTAGCATCTGCGTCATCTGACCACTCGTAATGTTTTGTACAGTGTAAATACAAGTGTATTCACTTTCCCAGAGGCACAGCAGGGAGTAATCACAGACGATTCTCTGTGTATGAATCAATAGGAGAAATGCAGCAGCAACCATGTACTGTAAGCATCCAGCGAGCAGGCATTAGTCAAGGGTACACTCCACACAAGGAATATTGATAGGGCCGATAAAACACGGATACAATGAGATTTATGCTCTACACGACAAAAGGAGATTCTGCTGGCTGTGTCATTCTATCAGATGCATTAGGAAATATCCCCCAATGTTTTAGCCCTGTGAGGGTATAAGAAGAGGAGCGAGGGAAAGATGTAGTTGGTGTATGATCAGGTATAAATTACCTTGTGCTTAATGCACATGACATCTCCTCCCTGAGCTCTGACGTAGGGTTGCTACTGCTGATCAAGGCCATAGTTTTGGTTCACTAGTGGTTTTGTGTAGGGCCCTGTGTTTTGGTTCACTAGTGGTTATGATTAGTGCCCTGTATTTTGGTTCACTAGTGGTTATGATTAGGGCCCTGTATTTTGGTTCACTAGTGGTTATGATTAGGGCCCTGTGTTTTGGTTCACTAGTGGTTATGATTAGGGCCCTGTATTTTGGTTCACTAGTGGTTATGATTAGGGCCCTGTATTTTGGTTCACTAGTGGTTATGATTAGGGCCCTGTGTTTTGGTTCACTAGTGGTTATGATTAGGGCCCTGTGTTTTGGTTCACTAGTGGTTATGATTAGGGCCCTGTGTTTTGGTTCACTAGTGGTTATGATTAGGGCCCTGTGTTTTGGTTCACTAGTGGTTATGATTAGGGCCCTGTGTTTTGGTTCACTAGTGGTTATGATTAGGGCCCTGTGTTTTGGTTCACTAGTGGTTATGATTAGGGCCCTGTATTTTGGTTCACTAGTGGTTATGATTAGGGCCCTGTATTTTGGTTCACTAGTGGTTATGATTAGGGCCCTGTGTTTTGGTTCACTAGTGGTTATGATTAGGGCCCTGTGTTTTGGTTCACTAGTGGTTATGATTAGGGCCCTGTGTTTTGGTTCACTAGTGGTTATGTGTAGGGCCCTGTGTTTTGGTTGTTCTAGTGGTTATGTGTAGGGCCCTGTGTTTTGATTCACTAGTGGTTATGATTAGGGCCCTGTGTTTTGGTTCACTAGTGGTTATGATTAGGGCCCTGTGTTTTGGTTCACTAGTGGTTATGTGTAGGGCCCTGTGTTTTGGTTGTTCTAGTTTGGTTGTTCTGTGTTCTAGTATGTAGTTGGGTTATCAGTCAGAGAACACACAGGCTGGCAGCTAGTTAACAAAACCTACAGTCTACACTGCTCATCTATGTAAAGGAGAGATAGAGAGAAAAATCTTATCGACAGCACTCTTTTGTTCATTTCTCTCTCTGTGTTCTCTCTCTTTCTCGCTCTCATCACTGTGTATATCCTGTCAAATAATTACCATATATTAAAATGTACTCATCTCTGAATAATTCCCCCATACGCATAATCTTATTTGGCTTCTTCCCTTGGAATGTAAGATGGGTGAAGAAATAGTAGAAGGTTTTACCTTCAGCAAGTTCATCTTCATTGATTGAATATCAGACTAATTTGAATGTGTTAACAAAATGTGTGTGACACATAAGCAGACTGGGTGAACCTCTGCACACTAGCAAAATTACCATGGGACTTTCCTCAAAGCATCACTGTATTCTCAGTACAGGTATTTGACTCACAATCTTTTCAAAGAGTGTGTCAGTCTATGTGTGTGTGTGTGTGTGTGTGTGTGTGTGTGTGTGTGTGTGTGTGTGTGTGTGTGTGTGTGTGTGTGTGTGTGTGTGTGTGTGTGTGTGTGTGTGTGTGTGTGTGTGTGTGTGAGAGAGAGAGAGAGAGAGAGAGAGAGAGAGAGAGAGAGAGAGAGAGAGAGAGAGACAGAGAGAGAGAGAGACAGAGAGAGAGAGAGAGAGAGAGAGAGAGAGAGAGAGAGAGAGAGAGAGAGAGAGAGAGAGAGAGAGAGAGAGAGAGAGAGAGAGAGAGAGACAGACAGAGAGAGAGACAGAGAGAGAGAGAGAGAGAGAGAGAGAGAGAGAGAGAGAGAGAGAGAGAGAGAGAGAGAGAGAGAGAGAGAGAGACAGAGAGAGACAGAGAGAGACAGAGAGAGAGACA
Organism: Oncorhynchus keta; assembly: GCF_023373465.1. Taxonomy (NCBI): domain Eukaryota; kingdom Metazoa; phylum Chordata; class Actinopteri; order Salmoniformes; family Salmonidae; genus Oncorhynchus; species Oncorhynchus keta. The sequence goes on from NC_068438.1 coordinate 27,429,663, forward strand.
GAGAGAGAGACAGAGAGAGAGAGAGAGAGAGACAGAGAGAGAGAGAGAGAGAGAGAGAGAGAGAGAGAGAGAGAGAGAGAGAGAGAGAGGTTAAAAGCTTAGGCTCACATAATGACAGTGGGCGCGCACCAAAGAGGCATCCATCTCTGGGGCCTTTTGTGCTGCAGGGTGGAGCCAAGGTCAGCAGCTGAGCAAGGCCTCTTTGTGTTTGTGCTGCTGCGTGGGGGCAGGGTGTGTGTGTGTGTGTGGTCGAGAGAAATAGGGAACGAGAGAGGGGTGGGGGGCTTCCATTAAAGCAACACAATGTGTGAGAGGTATGTGTGAGACGGTGGAGATGTACTGTGTGTGTGTGTGTGTGTGTGTGTGTGTGTGTGTGTGTGTGTGTGTGTGTGTGTGTGTGTGTGTGTGTGTGTGTGTGTGTGTGTGTGTGTGTGTGTGTGTGTGTGTGTGTGTGTGTGTGTGTGTGTGTGATGGGGGGCCGCGTGTCCCAGTCAGGATTAACAATAGCCATTCTCCAGAAGAACAATGGTCATGGCTCCCTTAGCCTCCTTGTCCCTAACCTTCCCTCCCCTCCACCACCTCTCCACCCCCCTGCCACCCTCCAAGGCCTAGCCGTCTGCTGGAGGCCTGGCCTGGCCTCCCCTCCACCACCCTGCCACCCTCCAAGGCCCAGCCGTCTGCTGGAGGCCTGGCCTCCCCTCCACCACCTCTCCACCCCCCTGCCACCCTCCAAGGCCTAGCCGTCTGCTGGAGGCCTGGCCTCCCCTCCACCACCCTGCCACCCTCCAAGGTCCAGCAGTCTGCTGGAGGCCTGGCCTCCCCTTGACCTCACACCCCAGGTGCTGAACCCTACAAATATTTAAGATGTGAGTGATGTTGGTCATTCTACACCTGCTCTTACTCTGAAACCTCTCAAGCCTCTTCACAGCCCTGTTCCTGCATTATCTTCTCCTTACACACACAAACACAAACATACGTACAGTATACGTGTGTGTGTGTACAAACACACAGCAGGGCATCACTCTCAGAAGGCCTTTAAAGAAATGAGAGCAGCTCAAATGGTAAAACAGTTTCCATTTGTCTTGAGGTAATATGAGCCAAATAGCATCCCCTCCTATTTCCTTTATCACTGTCAAGGCAATTCATAGGCCAAGGCCCCTGTTGTACACACACACACGCACACACACACACACACACACACACACACACACACACACACACACACACACACACACACACACACACACACACACACACACACACACACACACACACACACACACACACACACACACACGGACATACAGACACACACACACACGGACACACACACATGGACACACACACTCCATATCTACCTCTCTTACCTCTCTTTCCTCCTGGAACCACTAGGTCCACCCTGGAAATATGAGAGCACTCAACTAAAGCTTTGGTCGCTGTATTGACATGACCTAGATCATTGAATGGCTTAAGAAATATTGTCCTTTACCATACAGTACACAACCACTTACTGTCCTTTACCATACAGTACACAGCCATTTACACATTACCCAAAACAACAATGAATTTCTGGAACAATATATCCTAGAAAGCGTGTTTATCTTGACCGCTGGATGCAGAACCCTTTTAAAAAAGTCAGTACTTTTTGTGTTTGAAAAGATGAGAAATGTGTGTGGAAATGGGTATCGTGTTTAAGTGTGTGGAAGAGCGATAAGGGAGAGTGGGATCTGATAGGAAATGATAAAATACCTTGGTAATATCTTGGTGGATTTTTGTGGGTTTCACAGTGGAGGAGGGAGTATGTTATCGCTGTCTGGTGAGAAGAAGCCATGTTGTTTTCTTCCCCAGGATTCTTCCCTGAGGACTGACTGTGTTTGGGCCCCTGTCCCCCCCCCCCCACCCCCCCACCACCTCTCTCTCTGCTCTGTGCTGCTCAGGACTGGCCAAAACCATTTTTGAACCATTTTCCATCTCATCGATGGACACATTTATCAGTAGGATATGGTGCTATTTTCTGTTGGATTATCTGCATTGCGTTATCTTCTTTCATTATCTGCTGGTGAAACCATATTACTCTGGGCAGCACAGAAAATGTCATTATTACTAGCTTATCCTCCTCTAAAATATTGTACACAGGTATCGCAAGGGAGAAAAAAAATGACTTTAGGACTGAAAAAATGGTAAATGGTTCTAGGAACATGGGAGATTAAAATTATGTATTTTATTATTTGGTTTGATTACAAAATGTAATACAAAAATATTTGGTTGTCTTTTGGTTTAAGTTTGGACCTTATGTTATTGTGGAATGTTGTAGTTTTTGGTTGTATGTTGGTTGTTGAATGGTTGCTATGTGGTAGATCTGGTTATATGTGGTAGTCAGGCAGGGTGTGTGTGTGTATAAGGCCTGGTGTGACTCTGATCACTGCTCTGCTATTTTCCTGTCTCATTAGAATATATTAATTGGGCCATCTGTAAGCCATTTATCTCTTCCAAAAGGCGTTACAACAGATCTCCCCTCCCTCGGACCCAACCCCCTTGATTGTGTCTCAGACAGCATACATGTTTATGGTCTCTCTCATATAAGTAAAACATTTTTGCTTTTTTAAATATTTCACTTTTAGTTGAAAATGGTTAAGAATTTACAACAAAATAATTAAATCAACAACCAGACTCATCCACAATCATGGGAAGAGATTCAGCCCTTTGTGACCTGATAAGGACCATGGACAGTGACAAAAAAACACTAACAGACGTACATGTACACACACACACACACACACACACACACACACACACACACACACACACACACACACACACACACACACACACACACACACACACACACACACACACACACACACACACACACACACACACACACACACACACACACACACACACACACCTGAACAGGTGCTAACACACACAGGCCCACTCACTGTAAGTGATCAAAACACCCAACTCATGTGTGCGTGTGTATCTGCCCATCATCATAAACTGCTGCCTGATATCCCCAAAGCAGGGGTCTGGCACATCTGCAAGCACCTGATATTATTTAGACACATGCGAGTGTTGTCAGCATAATGCATCATGATCATGATTGACTTGTTCCTGAGGATCCCAGTAGTAAGGCCTTTTTAAAGGATTACCCCTGGTCTTGGACCACTGCCTATGGTACAGTAACACACACACACACACACGCACGCACGCACGCACACACACACACACACACACACACACACACACACACACACACACACACACACACACACACACACACACACACACACACACACACACACACACACACACACACACACACAGTTCATCTCCACCAGACGTCTCTTCTTTGTGTTTACCGCCTTTTTACAGCCTCTTTGTTTCCTCTCTTGTCTCCATTCTTCATTCAAATCCCTTTTCTCCTCAGACCAGCCATTGGCAGGCAGCCATTTGCAAGAAAGAGAGGGAGAAAGAGAGAAAGTGAGAGAGAGAGATACAGAGAACGAGAGGGGAAGAGAAAGAGTGAGGAGGAGAGAGTGTGGGAAAAAGAGAGAGTGGTATAAAGTGATAGAGCAGGAAAAGAGGGGAAAGAAAGGGATACCAAGAGAGGCATATTCACACCCGCCCCTTCAAGTGAGGAGAGTTGGCGCCCAACTTGAGGTCGTCTTCCCGACAGTGGCAATAGAGCTCAAGGTTTATCTGCATCCGTTTCACACTTAAGGAGAGGTTGAAAGGTGGCATTCGGTATCCCGCTGTGACCTCTTCACATTGTATGTAAGATGCGGGATCCGCGGCAGATGGCTTCAGTGAGAGTTTGGAGGCTGGTGCGCTAGCTGAGGACTGGCGCTCGCAGAGTCTACACGGGAAGACAGCTGAGCCCAGCCTTTGCTAAGTTTCTGCCACTTTGACCAACCACAAGTCTGCTTCAAAGACCCACTAACCTAGCTAAGCTGCAAACGTTAGCCAACAAGCTAGTCCCGGATGCATCTCCATCTTGTCGTTTGTCATTATCTGACTGGCCGGTGTTGCCCAGAGTTTGTTCGCCAGGGGAGCCATCTCCTGCCCCTCCGCCCCCACCTGATAGTGGAGTCAAAGGAGCACAGCAAGAGGAGCATGGCAATCAACGATGGTCGCATGTCACGAGGCGTGGAAGCAGAAGACAGTGGCCTCCCGCAAAGCAGTCTACACTCTCAACAGAGGCCGGAGGGGATACAAACAACTAATAGTTTTACCGCCCTGGAGCCTGATCTTGCAACTTCGATCCTGCAACTTCGACGCTTGGGGTACCTGTGTCTGTGGCCGCTGTGCCTACTCCTACTCCTTCCCCAACGATTTTGAAGTCGACGTCGGCAACCTTCTGTCGCTGCTCTGGATCGAGCGGGTTTCTCCATCTGTCGGAGGCCTGCACCGTGTTGAGAAACGTGGGAGTCGGTGGATTTCCTCATCCTTCTCGCCAGCCGTGATTTTGGGCAGCTCCATGGTAAGAAATGTGACTGTTCCTGGTGCAAAAACAATTCCCTATCCCGGAGCTTGAGTGAAAAACTTTACTAAGCTGCTCCCGAATATACTACGCCAGGACATGGACATCAATCCTATCGTGGTCCATGTGGATTTTAATGACATTATGAAGGGCAGCTCTGAACATTTGAAACTGGATTTTAAAGAGCTGATTGACTCTCTGCTAGACACTAACAAAAGACCCATCATATCTGGCCCTGTGTCCTCTCTGAATCGTGGCATTCAACACTTCAGCAGGATTCTTTCTCTTCACAACTGACTATGTGCTTATTGTAGCTCAATGGGTGTAACTTTTGTTGACAATTTCGATACCTTTGGGAAACAACACATGTTTTATAAGGACGATGGAATCCACCTAAAATAATTTGGGTTCCTGGATCCTTTCACAGCATTATAAGGCTGCATTGAAACAATGATTTATCACTGACCCAAGCCCATCTCAGTAAATACCTACCATTGTGTCGCTGAGTCATCATAATGCTTTAGCAAATGTACATTATACCAGGGGCATTGGAAGATACAATGTAAGTAATCTAATTTATGTCCCTCTAACTGCTCTGAATGCCTCTGCTGATCCTACAGCTATTGTATGCAGCATTCATGTGTCTATGAACCAGATTTATACTGTTGGCACTGAGGCAGTGTGCACTAGTAGGAAGTCCACTGTCTGCAGCTCACCCTGCACTAATATAAATAACATGAGAATATCTACTTCTGCTAAGCTTCCCAGTAAAGCAACGAAAACAAGCAAGCACTCAGAAATGTGCTCAAAATTGCCCACGTTAACACATGTAGCTTAAGAAACAAGGTTCATTAAATTAATATCTTGCTAGTAACAGATGACATTCATATTTGGACCTCTGAAACTAACTTAGACAATACCTTTAATGATACAGTGGTAGCAATACAAGGTTATAACATTTACAGAAAATACAGAAATGCCAGTGGTGGAGGTGTTTCTGTTTATATTCAGAACCACATTCCTGTAAAGATTAGAGAGGATGTTAAATACTGTTGAAGTAATATGGCTACAGGTTCATCTGCCTCACCTAAACCCCATTCTTGTGGGAGGTTGCTATAGACCACCAAGTGCTAACAGTCAGTATCTGGATAACATGTGTGAAATGCTAGATCATGCATGTGATATCAATAGAGAGGGTGATTTAAATATTGGCTGGCTTTCATCAAGCTGCCCACTCAAGAAAAAGCTTCAAATTGTAACTAGTGCCTGCAACCTGGTTCAGGTTATCAGTCAAACTACCAGGGTAGTTACAAACAGCACAGGAATGAAATCATCAACATGTATTGATCACATCTTTACTAATGCTGCAGATATGTGCTTGAAAGCTGTATCCAGATCCATTGGATGTAGTGATCACAATATAGTAGCCATATCTAGGAAAACCAAAGTCCCAAAGGCTGGGCCTAAAATAATGTATAGGAGGTCATACAATATGTTTTGTAGTGATTCTTATGTGGTTGATGTAAAGAATATGTGTTGGTCCATGGTGTGTAATGAGGAGCAAACAGACTTGATTCATTTATGAAATTGCTTACCCCAGTTAAGCATGCACCCATTAAGAAAATGACTGAATTAATACAAAATCCCTGTTGATTTTGAGGAATTGAAAAATTGTATGGTTGAGAGGGATGAGGCAAAAGGAAAGGCAAATACTGTAAGTCTGGCCGCACAAACCAATTGGCAAACATTTATCTCATTGCAAATTGAGATAAAAACTGAATAAAAGGAAGAAGAAACTACTGTGAAACAAAGGTAAATGACAAAGATTGATAGTAAAAAGCTTCGGAGAACCTTCAATTACATTTTGGGGGAAAAAAGCAAACTCAGCTCCATCATTCATTGAATCAGATGGCTCATTCATTACAAAACTAACTGATATTGCCAACTACTTTAATTATTTAGCAAACAAACACTGTTATAGTCCAAGAACAGACTATAACAGTACTACATAGAGCCATGACTACATGAAACTCTATTCCACATCAAGTAACCAATGCTAGCGCTAGAATCAGATTTAAAAAACAAATAAAAATGCACCTTATGGAGCAGCGGGGACTGTGAAGCAACACAAACACAGGCACAGACACATGCATACACACACATGATAATATACACACACATGATAATATACACACACATGATAACATACACACACATGATAACATACACACACATGATAATATACACACACATGATAATATACACACACATGATAATATACACACACATGATAATATACACACACATGATAACATACACACACATGATAATATACACACACATGATAACATACACACACATGATAATATACACACACATGATAATATACACACACATGATAATATACACACACATGATAATATACACACACATGATAATATACACACACATGATAATATACACACACATGATAATATACACACACATGATAACATACACACACATGATAACATACACACACATGATAATATACACACACATGATAATATACACACACATGATAATATACACACACATGATAACATACACACACATGATAACATACACACACATGATAATATACACACACATGATAATATACACACACATGATAACATACACACACATGATAACATACACACACATGATAACATACACACACATGATGACATATGCACGATACACACACATGATAACATACACACACATGATAATATACACACACATGATAATATACACACACATGATAACATACACACACATGATAACATACACACACATGATGACATATGCACGATACACACACATGATAACATACACACACATGATAATATACACACACATGATAATATACACACACATGATAACATACACACACATGATAATATACACACACATGATAATATACACACACATGATAACATACACACACATGATAACATACACACACATGATAATATACACACACATGATAACATACACACACATGATAACATACACACACATGATGACATATGCACGATACAAACACATGATAACATACACACACATGATAACATACACACACATGATAATATACACACACATGATAATATACACACACATGATAATATACACACACATGATAATATACACACACATGATAATATACACACACATGATAACATACACACACATGATAATATACACACACATGATAATATACACACACATGATAATATACACACACATGATAATATACACACACATGATAACATACACACACATGATAATATACACACACATGATAATATACACACACATGATAATATACACACACATGATAATATACACACACATGATAATATACACACACATGATAATATACACACACATGATAACATACACACACATGATAATATACACACACATGATAATATACACACACATGATAATATACACACACATGATAACATACACACACATGATAATATACACACACATGATAACATATGCACTATACAAACACATGATAACATACACACACATGATAACATACACACACATGATAATATACACACACATGATAACATATACACACATGATAACATATGCACTATACAAACACATGATAACATACACACACATGATAACATACACACACATGATAATATACACACACATGATAACATATGCACTATACAAACACATGATAACATACACACACATGATAACATACACACACATGATAATATACACACACATGATAATATACACACACATGATAATATACACACACATGATAACATATGCACTATACAAACACATGATAACATACACACACATGATAACATACACACACATGATAATATACACACACATGATAACATATACACACATGATAACATACACACACATGATAACATACACACACATGATAACATACACACACATGATGACATACAAACACATGATAACATACACCCACATGATAACATACACACACATGATAACATACACACACATGATAACATACAAACACATGATAACATACACACACATGATAACATATACACACATGATAACATACACACACATGATAACATATGCACGATACAAACACATGATAACATACACACACATGATAACATATGCACGATACAAACACATGATAACATACACACACATGATAACATATGCACGATACAAACACATGATAACATACACACACATGATAACATACACACACATGATAACATACACACACATGATAACATACACACACATGATAACATACACACACATGATAACATACACACACATGATAACATATGCACGATACAAACACATGATAACATACACACACATGATAACATACACACACATGATAACATACACACACATAATAACATACACACACACATGATAACATATGCACGATACAAACACATGATAACATACACACACATGATAACATACACACACATGATAACATACACACACATGATAACATACACACACATGATAACATACACACACATGATAACATATACACACATGATAACATACACACACATGATAACATATACACACATGATAACATACACACACATGATAACATATGCACGATACAAACACATGATAACATACACACACATAATAACATACACACACATGATAACATACACACACATGATAACATATGCACGATACAAACACATGATAACATACACACACATGATAACATACACACACATGATAACATACACACACATGATAACATATGCACGATACAAACACATGATAACATACACACACATGATAACATATGCACGATACAAACACATGATAACATACACACACATGATAACATACACACACATGATAACATACACACACATGATAACATACACACACATGATAACATACACACACATGATAACATATACACACATGATAACATACACACACATGATAACATATGCACGATACAAACACATGATAACATACACACACATGATAACATATGCATGATACAAACACATGATAACACACACACACACATGATAACATATGCACGATACAAACACATGATAACATACACACACATGATAACATACACACACATGATAACATACACACACATGATAACATACACACACATGATAACATATACACACATGATAACATACACACACATGATAACATATACACACATGATAACATATACACACATGATAACATACACACACATGATAACATATACACACATGATAACATACACACACATGATAACATACACACACATGATAACATACACACACATGATAACATACACACACATGATAACATATGCACGATACAAACACATGATAACATACACACACATGATAACATACACACACATGATAACATACACACACATGATAACATACACACACATGATAACATATACACACATGATAACATACACACACATGATAACATATACACACATGATAACATACACACACATGATAACATATACACACATGATAACATATACACACATGATAACATACACACACATGATAACATATACACACATGATAACATACACACACATGATAACATACACACACATGATAACATACACACACATGATAACATACACACACATGATAACATATGCACGATACAAACACATGATAACATACACACACATGATAACATATGCACGATACAAACACATGATAACATACACACACATGATAACATACACACACATGATAACATACACACACATGATAACATACACACACATGATAACATATGCACGATACAAACACATGATAACATACACACACATGATAACATACACACACATGATAACATACACACACATGATAACATACACACACATGATAACATACACACACATGATAACATACACACACATGATAACATATGCACTATACAAACACATGATAACATACACACACATGATAACATACACACACATGATAACATAAATACACATGATAACATACACACACATGATAACATACACACACATGATAACATATGCACTATACACACACATGATAACATACACACACATGATAACATATGCACGATACAAACACATGATAACATACACACACATGATAACATACACACACATGATAACATACACACACATGATAACATACACACACATGATAACATACACACACATGATAACATACACACACATGATAACATATGCACTATACAAACACATGATAACATACACACACATGATAACATACACACACATGATAACATAAATACACATGATAACATACACACACATGATAACATACACACACATGATAACATACACACACATGATAACATATGCACTATACAAACACATGATAACATACACACACATGATAACATACACACACATGATAACATAAATACACATGATAACATACACACACATGATAACATATGCACTATACACACACATGATAACATACACACACATGATAACATATGCACTACGGGGATCCATGATAAATGTAAATACAATACACAGACAAAAGGTCCCTGGAGAAACTGTGAAGTGATGTACACCTGATCTGGAGCTCATATATAGGGTGACATTTTGCTGCTGAAAAAAAATGGATGCAGAGATGTTAGCAAAAATGTGTGAACTACACAGAAGGTACATGTGTGTATGTGCGTGTTTACTATATCCCATATACTACACTATGGTTTGAGGCTTGCAGTCATGCTATATAAAGCATGGTTGGACAGAGCAGAGAAGAAGGAATATGCATGGGCCTGTATTGAGTGAGACCATAGATATCCTGTAGCAGGGGCACTGTTGGCCTGTCATACAGGCTGTTTGACTGATTGTCCACACGTGCATGCACGCAGTAACACACACACAAACTCTATTTTTCTTTTCCCTCTCCCTAACACTCCCTCCCTCCCTCCCTCCCTCCCTCCCTCCCTCCCTCCCTCCCTCCCTCCCTCCCTCCCTCCCTCCCTCCCTCCCTCCCTCCCTCCCTCCCCTCCCATATTGTCCCTTTCTCTCTCAGATCTGGATGTTTGTGCACAATTCCTGCACTGAAAATCCTTCAGTGGGATGGATAAACGTCTACAGCCCATTCATCATCCCCCTTATCCTCCACCCCACCACTGTTTTTATATCAGCCAGCAGTCAACCTGACAACTGATATGCCAGTCTCTATATCTTTCTCTCTCTCTCTCTCTCTCTCACTCTCTCTCTCTCTCTCTCTCTCTCTCTCTCTCTCTCTCTCTCTCTCTCTCTCTCTCTCTCTCTCTCTCTGTCTCTCTCTCGTTCTCTCTCTCTCTCTCTCGTTCTCTCTCTCTCTCTCTGTCTCTCTCTCGTTCTCTCTCTCTCTCTCTCGTTCTCTCTCTCTCTCTCTCTCTCTCTCTCTCTCGTTCTCTCTCTCTCTCTCTCTCTCTCTCTCTCTCTCTCTCTCTCTGTCTCTCTGTCTCTCTCTCGTTCTCTCTCTCTCTCTCTCTGTCTCTCTCTCTGTCTCTCTCTCTCTCTCTCTGTCTCTCTCTCGTTCTCTCTCTCTCTCTCTCGTTCTCTCTCTCTCTCTCTCTCTCTCTCTCTCTCTCTCTCTCTCTCTCTCTCTCTCTCTCTCTCTCTCTCTCTCTCTCTCTCTCTCTCTCTCTCTCTCTCTCTCTCTCTCTCTCTCTCTGTTTGGTCAGGGTGTGATTTGCGTGGGCATTATATGTTATTTTTTCTATGTTTTTTATTTCTTTGTTTTGGCAGGGTATGGTTCTCAATCATGGCCAGCTTTCTATCGTTGTCTCTGATTGGGAACCATACTTAGGTAGTTTTTCCCACATTGTTTTTGTGGGTAGTCATTTTCTGTTTAGTGTTTGCACCTTACAGAGGACTGTTTCGGTTTAATTTATTCTCTTGTTATTTTGTATGAGTGTTCAGTTCAATAAACAAACGAAAACCGTTACACACTCTCTCTCTCTCTCTCTCTCTCTCTCTCTCTCCTTTCTCTCTCTCTCCCTTCTCCCTCTCTCTGACTCTCACTCTCTCTCCTCTCTCTCTCCTCTCTCCCTCTCTCTGACTCTCTCTCTCTCTCTCTCTCTCTCTCTCTCTCTCTCTCTCTCTCTCTCCTTTCTCTCTCTCTCCCTTCTCCCTCTCTCTGACTCTCTCTCTCTCTCTCTCTCTCCTTTCTCTCTCTCTCCATTCTCCCTCTCTCTGACTCTCTCTCTCTCTCTCTCCTTTCTCTCTCCTCTCTCTCTGTCCCTTTTTTCTTCTCCCAGTCTCAAACACTCTCTGTCACTCCATTTTTTAAATCCCTTTCCACAACCACATCTCCCTCTCCCTCCCTCTCTACCTCCCCTCCTTCTCTCTCTCTCTACCTCTGGGGTGTACCATAGGAACTGGAGTGGCACCTTTGGAGCAGGCTGTAAAAAGAGCCTATAAAAAGCCCAACACAGAGAAGAAAGGGTAATGATGAAACTTAACTGCTTGCCTCCATGCACCTGGGGTCTGCGTGGCTCTCGTGTTTGTGTGTCTCTCTCTCTTGTGTGTGTGTGTGTGTGTGTGTGTGTGTGTGTGTGTGTGTGTGTGTGTGTGTGTGTGTGTGTGTGTGTGTGTGTGTGTGTGTGTGTGTGTGTGTGTGTGTGTGTGTGTGTGTGTGTGTGTGTGTGTGTGTGTGTGTGTGTGTGTATGTGTGGCATGGGTGCTGAATCAGAACTGGCCTGCTAGGGGACAACGTCATGACAGGTCCAGTAGAGTTATCTCTTTATAAAGTATTGATTTACTCATAAACGCATAAAATGCGAACGACAAGGGAAGTTTAAAGTATAAAAGTGGGGAACTGAGAGAGGGAAGAAATAGGTTCAGTGACATAAGTGATACTGCAATTTAATCCCTTTGGGAATTTGGATGGAATTCTGAATAATTTACGCAAAACGGTTTTATATACAGATCCTGATGAGGTTAAATACTGTTTAACGTATGTATTTTCTGCCTCGATATTGTTTTACAAGTTGTATTGAGGACCAGAAGGTGAACAAATTCTGACTACTGACTGCAAGTTGTTCTGGATAACAGTGTCTGCTATAAAATAATTCAGGTTTCATTCTTCTGGATTATTTACATGTTTTATTATTGCTAAGCATTCCTGCACTGTTGGAGCTAAAAACACCAACATTTCACTGCACATGTGACAACATCTGCAAATCGGGACCAATACACTTTGATTTCATTTGATTTGCTCAGTGAAATGAATATAATGTAAAATGGACAATCCAGCAACGGTTTAGTGCACTTCTGTCTATTCTGTGTTTCCTCTGCCTCCTGTTGGAATATAGGGCTGTTATCCTCTCCAGCCTGTGTGTGTGTGTGTGTGTGTGTGTGTACATATCAAATCTCTCTGTGTCTGCGTGGGGTGTGTGTTTCTGTGCAGTCCTATTTTCAGTTCAGTGTCCAGTGCTCACCCCATGCCCCTGGGCTCAGATGCTGGCATGCCCACACCCTCCTCCCACCTCCCACCTGGCCCTGGCCGCAGCCTCCCACCTGGCCCGCTGGCGTGGAAAATCACCCTTGATGGGCCGGCCGGGCTGGAGGAAGAAAAGAGAGGGAAAGAGGAGGGAAGAGGAAGGACGAGGAGAGCAGAGGAAGAGGAGGGAAAGAGAAGGGGTACGAGGGAAGGGGAGGGACAAGGAGGGACGAGGAGAGCGGAAGAAGAGGGGGGAAAGAGAAGGGGTAGGAGGGAAGAGGAGGGAAAGAGAAGGGGTAGGAGGGAAGAGGAGGGATGAGGAGAGCAGAGGAAGAGGAGGGAAAGAGAAGGGGTACGAGGGAAGGGGAGGGACAAGGAGGGACGAGGAGAGCGGAGGAAGAGGGGGGAAAGAGAAGGGGTAGGAGGGAAGAGGAGGGATGAGGAGAGCAGAGGAAGAGGAGGGAAAGAGAAGGGGTATGAGGGAAGAGGAGGGATGAGGAGAGCAGAGGAGGAAGAGGAGGGAAAGAGGAGGGGTAGGAGGGAAGAGGAGAGAAAGAGAAGAGGTACAAGGGAAGAGGAGGGATGAGGAGAGAAAAGGAGGCAGAGGAAGAGGCGGGAAAGAGAAGAGGTAGGAGGGAAGAGGAGGGTTGAGGAGAGCAGAGGAAGAGGAGGGAAAGAGAAGGGGTATGAGGGAAGAGGAGGGATGAGGAGAGCAGGGGAGGAAGAGGAGGGAAAGAGAAGAGGTAGGAGGGAAGAGGAGGGATGAGGAGAGCAGAGGAAGAGGAGGTAAAGAGGAGGGGTATGAAGGAAGAGGAGGGATGAGGAGAGCAGAGGAGGAAGAGGAGGGAAAGAGAAGAGGTAGGAGGGAAGAGGAGGGATGCGGAGAGCAAAGGAGGGAAAGAGAAGGGGTAGGAGGGAAGAGGGGGAAAAGAGAAGAGGTATGAGGGAAGAGGAGGGACGAGGAGAGAAAGGAGGCAGAGGAAGAGGAGGGAAAAAGAAGAGGTAGGAGGGAAGAGGAGGGATGAGGAGAGCAGAGGAAGAGGAGGGAAAGAGAAGGGGTACGAGGGAAGAGGAGGGATGAGGAGAGCAGAGGAGGAAGAGGAGGGAAAGAGAAGAGGTAGGAGGGAAGAGGAGAGGAGGGATGAGGAGAGCAAAGGAGGAAGAGGAGGGTTAGAGAAGAGGTAGGAGGGAAGAGGAGGGATGAGGAGAGAAGAGGAGGGATAGAGGAGGGGTACGAGGGAAGAGGAGGGACGAGGAGAGCAGAGGAGGAAGAGGAGGGAAAGAGGAGGGGTATGAGGGAAGAGGAGGGACGAGGAGAGCAGAGGAGGATGAGGAGAGAAAAGAGGAGGGGTAGGAGGGAAAAGGATGGATGAAGAGAGCAGAGGAAGAGGAGGGAAAGAGAAGGGGTACGAGGGAAGAGGAGGGACGAGGAGAGAAAAGGAGGCAGAGGAAGAGGAGGGAAAGAGGAGGGGTACGAGGGAAGAGGAGGGACGAGGAGAGCAGAGGAGGAAGAGGAGGGAAAGAGGAGGGGTAGGAGGGAAGAGGAGGGATGAGGAGAGCAGAGGAAGAGGAGGGAAAGAGAAGGGGTAGGAGGGAAGAAGAGAGAAATGGAGAAAAGAGGAGGAAGAGGAGGGAAAGAGGAGGGGTACGAGGGAAGAGGAGGGACGAGGAGAGCAGAGGAGGAAGAGGAGGGAAAGAGGAGGGGTAGGAGGGAAGAAGAGAGAAATGGAGAAAAGAGGAGGAAGAGGATGGAAAGAGGAGGGAGAGGAGGGAAGAGGAGAGGAGTGAAAAGGACCACAGGCTATAAACCAAGGTAGAGCTCCAACCCCAACCCTAGCCCCAGGCCTAACAGTAAGCCAGTGTACAGTTTCAGCCTTGAGCCTGGGGTACCCTTCATCACTCTACCTCTCTAAGCACCACAAGGAGTAGACAAACTGGGCAAGATAGCACCATTATTTCATCTGTATTTTCATTCCTATATTTTTCCATCGACTGACACCAACACATACAGTATTTGTCATACGTGTTCAGACACTTTGTGTCATCCATCATACTGAAATGCATTTCAAATTTCTCTAATATGGGCACCATCAGTCCAAACACCAAGCAAAAATATTTCTGTATGGGAATGTAGTGACCATTCCATTCCAGCCCTAATTCCAATCCCACGTAACCTACACCATGCATAAATGACTTCCACTCTCCGCAAATGGCTTAGTACTAAAAGGATTATGGCGACACACATACAAACACAAACATGCTCATCTTCATTAGCACTATAAAAAGCCCCTCTGATGCAGTGGAGGAGGGGCCCCTATAGAGAGATTGAGAGCAGTCAGTTAGCACAAACATCAAAGGGGCCCGAACATAGAGAATGATTGAGGACTATAGTGCCCACCATTGAGGACTTTTACCATTTTGAAGTAGTCAACTGGGTGGGACTTCCAATGGGTTCACATAGTCACATAATTCCCTGCAGGTCACCAGGAGAGATCAGCAAATGAATTATACTTATGAGTAAACTGCAGGTGGCAGTAAATTGCCAACTTCGGCTTTATACCTGTTCAAACAACACACTCCAGGTGGCAGTTTGTTTACCAACTCATAGAAGCAATAATAAATAAGAAAACTGACTATTTCAAAATGGAGATGGCCTCAATGGCCCTGCCCGTGATCTCACAGATGGTACATATGCAAAAAAGAGTCCTCTATAATTCTCTATGGCCCCAACACACACACACACACACACACACAAGCGGCATTAGACTGACACGAGAGTGATCAATAGAGTGAGTGAGATACCTAGTCAATTGAACAACTGAACGCATTCAACTGAAATGTATCTCTGAATCAGAGTGGTGCAGGGGCTGCCATAATCAACATCCACAGCACCAGGGGAACACTGGGTTAACTGCCTTGCTTAGGGGCAGAACAACAGATTTTTACCTTGCCAGCTCTGGGATTCGATCCAGCAACCTTTCAGTTACTGGCCCAACACTCTAACAACTAGGCTACCTGCCACCCCAGTAGATGGGATAGGAGAGAGAGACTGGGGGATGTAGAGGAGTTGGGGATGATGTGAGGGATGGAGAGAAAGAAAAAGTGAAATACAAGATAAAGAAGAAACAAAGAGGTGGGGAAGAGAGAAAGAGAGAGCTGTTGAAATGAAAGACATACGGAAAAAGGAGAATAGGAAGAGCAGGAGGGAGGAGGGGAGACTGGACACTACCGCCAACATAACTGGCACAGAGCGCAGGCCTCCTCTTGCTTTTTGGATCTGCCAATTCCAACGTAATAACAGACAAACAGAGAAGACTCATCAGGACACAAACAGCTTAGGCTTGTCAAAGGGGAGAAGGAGAGAGAGAGAGACAGAGTGACAGAGATAAAGACACAGATGGAGTGACAGAGTGAAAGAGAGGGAGAGACAGAGTGACAGAGAGAAAAACACAGCAAGAGTGACAGAGAGAAAGAGAGGGAGAGACAGAGACAGTAAAAGATAGGGAGAGACAAAGACAGAGTGACAGAGAGAAAGAGAGGAAGAGACAGAGTGACAGAGTGAAAGAGAGGGAGAGACAGATAGAAAGACACAGATGGAGAGACAGAGTGAAAGAGAGGGAGAGACAGAGAGTGAAAGATAGGGAGAGACACAGACAGAGTGACAGAGAGAAAGAGAGGGAGAGACAGAGACAGTGAAAGATAGGGAGAGACACAGACAGAGTGACAGAGAGAGAGAGACAGAGTGACAGAGAGAAAGACACAGACGGAGTGACAGAGTGAAAGAGAGGGAGAGACACAGACAGAGTGACAGAGAGAAAGAGAGGGAGAGACAGAGTGACAGAGAGAAAGAGAGGGAGAGACAGAGAGAAAGACACAGATGGAGAGACAGAGTGAAAGAGAGGGAGAGGCAGAGAGTGAAAGATAGGGAGAGACACAGACAGAGTGACAGAGAGAGAGAAACAAGAGTGACAGAGAGAAAGACACAGACGGAGTGACAGAGTGAAAGAGAGGGAGAGACAGAGACAGTGAAAGAGAGGGAGAGACACAGACAGAGTGACAGAGAGAAAGAGAGGGAGAGACACAGACAGAGTGACATAGTGAAAGAGAGGGAGAGAAAGAGACAGTGAAAGATAGGGAGAGACACAGTCAGAGTGACAGAGAGAAAGAGAGGGAGAGACAGAGACAGTGAAAGATAGGGAGAGACACAGACAGAGTGACAGAGCGAAAGAGAGGGAGAGACAGAGACAGTGAAAGATAGGGAGAGACACAGTCAGAGTGACAGAGAGAAAGAGAGGGAGAGATAGAGACAGTGAAAGATAGGGAGAGACACTGACAGAGTGACAGAGAGAAAGAGAGGGAGAGACAGAGACAGTGAAAGATAGGGAGAGACACTGACAGAGTGACAGAGTGAAAGAGAAGGAGAGACAGAGACGGTGAAAGATAGGGAGAGACACAGACAGAGTGACAGAGTGAAAGAGAGGGAGAGACAGAGACAGTGAAAGATAGGGAGAGACAGACAGAGTGACAGAGAGAAAGAGAGGGAGAGACAGAGACAGTGAAAGATAGGGAGAGACAGACAGAGTGACAGAGAGGGAGAGACAGAGACAGTGAAAGATAGGGAGAGACACAGACAGAGTGACAGAGTGAAAGAGAGGGAGAGACAGAGACAGTGAAAGATAGGGAGAGACACAGACAGAGTGACAGAGTGACAGAGAGGGAGAGACAGAGACAGTGAAAGATAGGGAGAGACACAGACAGAGTGACAGAGCGAAAGAGAGGGAGAGACAGAGACAGTGAAAGATAGGGAGAGACACAGTCAGAGTGACAGAGAGAAAGAGAGGGAGAGATAGAGACAGTGAAAGATAGGGAGAGACACTGACAGAGTGACAGAGAGAAAGAGAGGGAGAGACAGAGACAGTGAAAGATAGGGAGAGACACTGACAGAGTGACAGAGTGAAAGAGAAGGAGAGACAGAGACAGTGAAAGATAGGGAGAGACACAGACAGAGTGACAGAGAGAAAGAGAAGGAGAGACAGAGACAGTGAAAGATAGGGAGAGACACAGACAGAGTGACAGAGAGAAAGAGAGGAAGAGACAGAGTGACAGAGAGAAAGAGAGGGAGAGACAGAGAGAAAGAGAGAAAGAGAGGGAGAGACAGAGACAGTGAAAGATAGGGAGAGACACAGACAGAGTGACAGAGAGAAAGAGAGGAAGAGACAGAGAGACAGAGAGAAAGAGAGGGAGAGACAGAGACAGTGAAAGATAGGGAGAGACACAGATAGAGTGACAGAGTGAAAGAGAAGGAGAGACAGAGACAGTGAAAGATAGGGAGAGACACAGACAGAGTGACAGAGTGAAAGAGAGGGAGAGACAGAGATAGCGAAAGATAGGGAGAGACACTGACAGAGTGACAGAGAGAGAGAGAGAGAGAAAGAGAGGAAGAGACAGAGAGACAGAGAGAAAGAGAGGGAGAGACAGAGACAGTGAAAGATAGGGAGAGACACAGACAGAGTGACAGAGAGAAAGAGAAGGAGAGACATAGACAGTGAAAGATAGGAGAGACACAGACAGAGTGACAGAGTGAAAGAGAAGGAGAGACAGAGACGGTGAAAGATAGGGAGAGACACAGACAGAGTGACAGAGAGAGAGAGAGAGAGAGAGAGAGAGAGACAGAGAGAGAAAGAAGTGAAACAGAGGACAGAGAGAGAGAGAGAGAGAGAGAGAGAGAGAGAGAGAGAGAGAGAGAGAGAGAGAGAGAGAGACAGAGAGAGAGACACAGACAGAGTGACAGAGTGAAAGAGAGGGAGAGACAGAGACAGAGTGACAGAGAGAAAGACAGACGGAGTACAGAGAGAAAGAGAGGGAGAGACAGAGACAGGGAAAGATACGGAGAAACACAGACAGAGTGACAGAGAGAAAGACACAGACGGAGTGACAGAGTGAAAGAGAGGGAGAGACAGAGACAGTGAAAGATAGGGAGAGACACAGACAGAGTGACAGAGTGAAAGAGAGGGAGAGACAGAGACAGAGTGACAGAGAGAAAGACAGATGGAGTGACAGAGAGAATCAGATAAAGAAAGAGAGGGAGAGACAGAGACAGTGAAAGAGAGGGAGAGACAGAGACAGTGAAAGATAGAGAGACACAGACAGAGTGACAGAGAGAAAGAGAGGGAGAGACAGAGACAGAAAGACAGAGAAAGAATCAGGAGAGAAGGAAGTGAAGAAAGATAGGGAGTGACAGAGTGAGAAAGAGTGAAAGATAGGGAGAGAGAGAATAAGAGAGTGAAAGATAGAGAGAGAGAGAATCAGGAGAGAAAGAGAAGTGAAAGATAGGGAGAGAGAGAACAGACAGAGTGACAGAGTGAAAATAGAGGGAGAGACAGAGACAGTGAAAGATAGGGAGAGAGAGAACAGAGACAGTGAAAGATAGGAGAGAGAGAACAGACAGAGGACAGAGAGAAAGAGAGGGAGAGACAGAGACAGTGAAAGATAGGGAGAGACAGAATCAGAGTGACAGAGAGAAAGAGAGGGAGAGACAAGACAGTGAAAGAGAAGGAGAGAGAGATAGGGAGAGAAGACAGAGTGAAAGATAGAGAGAGAGGAGAGACAAAGAAGTGAAAGATAGGGAGAAGAGAATAAGAGAGAGAAAGGAAGTGAAAGATAGGGAGAGAACAGAGAGAAAGGAAGTGAAAGATAGAGAAAGAATCAGAGAGAGAAAGAAGTGAAAGAGAAGGAGAGAACAGAGAAGTGAAAGATAGGGAGAGACAGACAGATGAAAGAGAGAAAGATAGGGAGAGACAGAGACAGTGAAAGATAGGGAGAGAGAGAGAAGAAAGAGAGAGAGAGACAGAGAAGTGAAAGATAGGGAGAGACAGACAGAGTGACAGAGAGAGAAGAGACAGTGAAAGATAGGGAGAGACAGACAGATGACAGAGAGAAAGAGAGGGAGAGACAGAGACAGTGAAAGATAGGGAGAGACAGAGAGAGAAAGAGTGAAAGATAGGGAGAGAACAGAGACAGTGAAAGATAGGGAGAGACAGACAGAGTGAGAAAGAGAGAAAGAGAGGGGGAGAGACAGAGAGTGAAAGATAGGAGAGACAGACAGAGTGACAGAGAGGGAGAGACAGACAGTGAAAGATAGGGAGAGACAGAACAGAGAGAAAGAGTGAAAGAGGGAGGAGAGACAGAGACAGTGAAAGATAGGAGAGACACAGACAGAGAATCAGAGAGGGAGAGACAGAGACAGTGAAAGATAGGGAGAGAGAGAACACAGAAAGAGTGAAAGATAGAGACAGAGAAGGGAGAGAAAGAGACAGTGAAAGATAGGGAGAGAGAGAACAGACAGAGAGAAAGGAAGTGAAAGATAGGGAGAGACAGAGACAGTGAAAGATAGGGAGAGACAGTCAGAGTGACAGAGAAAAGAGAGAGAGAGAGATAGAGACAGTGAAAGATAGGAGAGACAGACAGATCAGAGAGAAAGAGAGGGAGAGACAGAGACAGTGAAAGATAGGGAGAGACACTGACAGAGTGACAGAGTGAAAGATAGAAGAGAGAGACAGAGAAGTGAAAGATAGGAGAGACACAGACAGAGAGACAGAGTGAAAGAGAGAGAGAGAACAGAGAGAAAGTGAAAGATAGGGAGAGAGAGAACAGAGAGACAGAGAGAAAGAGAGGGAGAGACAGAGACAGTGAAAGATAGGGAGAGACAGAGAGTGACAGAGAGGGAGAAAGAGACAGTGAAAGATAGGGAGAAACACAGACAGAGTGACAGAGAGAAAGAGAGGGAGAGACAGAGAGAAAGAGAAAGATAAGAGAATGACAGAGAGAAAGAGTGAAAGAGAGGGAGAGACAGAGACAGTGAAAGAAGGAGAGAGAGAAGAGAGAGAAAGGAAGTGAAAGATAGGGGAGAGACAGACAGAGTGACAGAGAGAGAGAGAGAGAGAAAGAGAGGAAGAGACAGAGAGACAGAGAGAAAGAGAGGGAGAGATAGAGACAGTGAAAGATAGGGAGAGACACAGACAGAGTGACAGAGAGAAAGAGAAGGAGAGACATAGACAGTGAAAGATAGGGAGAGACAGAATCAGAGAGAGAAAGAGTGAAAGATAGAAGGAGAGACAGAGAAAGGAAGTGAAAGATAGGGAGAGACAGAACAGAGAGACAGAGTGAAAGATAGGGAGAGAGAGAAGAGAGAGAAGGAAGAGAGAGAGAGATACAGACAGGAGTGAAAGATAGAGAGAGAGAATAAGAGAGAGAAAGGAAGTGAAAGATAGAGAGAGAGAGAGAGAGAAAGAGAAAGACAGAGAGAGAAGAGAAAGAGAGGAGAGACAGAGACAGTGAAAGATAGGGAGAGAGAACAGACAGAGAAAGAGTGAAAGATAGGGAGAGAGAGAACAGAGAGAGAAAGTGAAGAAAGATAGGGAGGAGACAGAGAGAAAGAGAGGAAAGAAAGAGAGAGACAGAGACAGTGAAAGATAGGGAGAGACAAGACAGAGAGAGACAGAGAGAAAGAGAGGGAGAGAGAGACAGAGACAGAGAAAGATAGGGAGAGAGAGAATCAGAGAGAAAGAGTGAAAGATAGGGAGGGAGAGATCAGAGAGAAAGAGTGAAAGATAGGAGAGAGAGAATAAGAGAGAGAAAGGAAGTGAAAGATAGGGAGAGAGAGAACAGAGTGACAGAGAAGGAAGAGGGAGAGACAGAGACATTGAAAGATAGGGAGACAGAGAGTGAAAGATAGAAAGGAGAGAAAGATAGAGGACAGAGAGAAAAGAGAGAGAGAAGAGACAGTGAAAGATAGGAGAGAGAGAATCAGTCAGAAAGGAAGAAAGAAGGGAGAGAGAGAAGAGAGAGAGAGAAGTGAAAGATAGAGAGAGAGAACAGAGAGAAAGGAAGTGAAAGATAGGGAGAGAGAGACAGAGAGACAGAGAGAAAGAGAGAGAGAAAGAGACAGTGAAAGATAGGGAGAGATAGAGAGAGAATCAGAGAGAGAGAGGAGACAGTGAAAGATAGGGAGAGAGAGATAGAGAGAGAGAAAGGAAAGAGACAGTGAAAGATAGGAGAGAGAGAACAGAGAGAAAGGACAAGAGAAAGAGAGGGAGAGAGAGAAGTGAAAGATAGGGAGAGAAAGACAGAGTGAGAAGAAATAGGAAGAGAGAAGAGAGAGAAAGGAAGTGAAAGAAAGAGAGAGAGAGAATCAGAGAGAAAGAGAGAAAGATAGGGAGAGAGAAGAGAGAGAAAGGAAGTGAAAGATAGGGAGGAGAGAACAGAGAGAGAAAGGAAGTGAAAGATAGGAGAGAGAGAGAGAGACAGAGAGAAAGAGAGGGAGAGACAGAGACAGTGAAAGATAGGGAGAGAGAGAATAAGAGAGAGAAAGAAGTGAAAGATAGAAGGAGAGACAGAGAAAGGAAGTGAAAGATAGGGAGAGACACAGAACAGAGAGAAAGAAGTGAAAGATAGGAGAGAGAGAGACAGTGAAAGAAATGGATGAGAGATACAGACAGAGTGACAGAGAGAAAGATAGGATAGGAAGAGACAGAGACAGTGAAAGATAGGGAGAGACACAGAGAGAGAAAGAGAGAAAGATAGGGAGAGACAGAGACAGTGAAAGAAAGGAGAGACACAGACAGATGACAGAGAGAAAGAGAGGGAGAGACAGAGACAGTGAAAGATAGTGAAAGACACAGACAGAGTGACAGAGAGAAAGAGAGAGAGAAGAGATAGTGAAAGATAGGGAGAGACACTGACAGAGTGACAGAGAGAAAGAGAGGGAGAGACAGAGACAGTGAAAGATAGAGAGAAACACAGACAGAGTGACAGAGAGAAAGAGAATCAGAGAGAAAGGACAGAAAGATAGAAAGACAAGACGGAGACAGAGTGAAAGAGAGGGAGAGACAGAGACAGTGAAAGATAGGGAGAGACACAGACAGAGACAGAGAGAAAGATAGAGGAGAGACAGAGACAGTGAAAGATAGGGAGAGACAGAGACAGAGTGACAGAGAGAAAGAGAAGGAGAGACAGAGACAGTGAAAGATAGGGAGAGACAGAACAGAGAGAAGAGTGAAAGAGAGAGAGACAGAGAGACAGAGAGAAAGAGGGAGAGAGAAAGAGAGAAAGATCAGAGAGAGAAAGAGAAGTGAAAGATAGGGAGAGAGACAACAGAGTGAGAAAGAAGAAAGATAGGGAGAAGAGAACAGAGAGAGAAAGAAGTGAAAGATAGGGAGAGAGAGAATAAGAGAGAGACAGAAAGAAAGAGAGAGAGAGAGAGAGAAGTGAAAGATAGGAGAGACAGATAGAGAGAAGAAAGAGAAGAGAAAGATAGGTGAAAGATAGAGAGAACAGAGAGAGACAGAGTGAAAGAGAGAAAGAGAGGAAGAGACAGAGACAGTGAAAGATAGGGAGAGACACAGAGAGAGTGACAGATAGAGAAAGAGAATAAGAGAGAGAAAGACAGTGAAAGATAGGGAGAGACACAGACAGAGTGACAGAGAGAAAGAGAAGGAGAGACAGAGACAGTGAAAGATAGGGAGAGAGACACAGACAGAGAGAAAGGAAGTGAAAGATAGGGAGGAGAGAACAGAGAGAAAGAGAGAAAGAAGGAGAGACAGAGAGAGAGAGAGAAAGATAGGAGAGAGAAAGAGACAGTGAAAGATAGGGAGAGAGAGAACAGAGAGAGAAAGGAAGTGAAAGATAGGGAGAGAGAGAATCAGAGAGAGAAAGGAAGTGAAAGATAGGAGAGGAGATCAGAGAGAAGAAGTGAAAGATAGAGAACAGATAAGTGAAAGATAAGAGAGAGAGACAGAGACAGTGAAAGATAGGGAGAGAGAGACAGAGAGAGAAAGAGAGAAAGAGAGAGAGAACAGAGAGAAAGGAAGTGAAAGATAGGGAGAGAGAAAGAGAGAGACAGAGAGAAAGATAGGGAGAGACAGAACAGTGAAAGAAAGATGGAGAGAGAGAACAGACAGAGACAGAGAGAAAGAGAGGAAGAGACAGAGACAGTGAAAGATAGGAGAGAGAACAGAGAGAGAAGTGGAGAGAGAAAGAGAGGGAGAGACAGAGACAGAGAAAGAAAGGAAGAGAAAGATAGAGGAGAGAGAGAAAGAGAGAGAGAGAAAGAGAAGTGAAAGATAGGGAGAGAGAGAACAGAGAGAAAGAGTGAAAGAGGGGAGAGAGAGAATAGAGAAAGAAAGGAAGAGAAAGATAGGGAGAGAGAGAATCAGAGAGAGAAAGGAAGTGAAAGATAGGGAGAGAGAGAATAAGAGAGAGAAAGGAAGTGAAAGATAGGGAGAGAGAGAATCAGAGAGAAAGGAAGTGAAAGATAGGGAGAGAGAGAATCAGAGAGAAAAGGAAGTGAAAGATAGGGAGAGAGAGAGAATAAGAGAGAAAGAAGTGAAAGATAGGGAGAGAGAGAATAAGAGAAAGAAAGGAAGTGAAAGATAGAGGAGAGAGAGAGAAAGAAGAAAGAGAGAAATAGAGAGAAAGAGAAGTGAAACATAGGAGAGAGAGAATCAGAGAGAAAGGAAGTGAAAGATAGGGAGAGAGAGAATCAGAGAGAAAGGAAGTGAAAGATAGGGAGAGAGAGAATAAGAGAGAGAAAGGAAGTGAAAGATAGGGAGAGAGAGAATAAGAGAGAAATAAAGTGAAAGATAGGGAGAGAGAGAATCAGAGAGAGAAAGGAAGTGAAAGATAGGGAGAGAGAGAATAAGAGAGAGAAAGGAAGTGAAAGATAGGGAGAGAGAGAATAAGAGAGAAAGGAAGTGAAAGATAGGGAGAGAGAGAATCAGAGAGAGAAAGGAAGTGAAAGATAGGGAGAGAGAGAATCAGAGAGAGAAAGGAAGTGAAAGATAGGGAGAGAGAGAATAAGAGAGAGAAAGGAAGTGAAAGATAGGGAGAGAGAGAATAAGAGAGAGAAAGGAAGGAAAGATAAGAGAGAGAGAATCAGAGAGAAAGAAGTGAAAGATAGAGAGAGAGAGAAGAGAGAGAAAGAGTGAAAGATAGGGAGAGAGAGAAAGATAGGGAGAGAGATAGGATCAGAGAGAGAAAGGAAGTGAAAGATAGGGAGAGAGAGAGAAAGAGAGAGAAAGGAAGTGAAAGATAGAAAGAGAGAGAGAATCAGAGAGAAAGGAAGTGAAAGATAGAGAGAGAATCAGAAGAAAGAAGTGAAAGATAGGGAGAGAGAGAATAAGAGAGAGAAAGGAAGTGAAAGATAGGGAGAGAGAGAATCAGAGAGAAGAGAGAGAAAGATAGGAAGAGAAAGATGAAAGATAGAGAGAGAATAAGAGAGAGAAAGGAAGTGAAAGATAGGGAGAGAGAGAATCAGAGAGAGAAAGGAAGTGAAAGATAGGGGAGAGAGAGAATCAGAGAGAGAAAGGAAGTGAAAGATAGGGAGAGAGAGAATAGAGAGAGAAGTGAAAGAAGGAGAGAGAAAGAGAGAGAGAAGAGAAGTGAAAGATAGGGAGAGAGAGAATCAGAAGAAAGGAAGTGAAAGATAGGGAGAGAGAGAGAGAAAGGAAGTGAAAGATAGGGAGAGAGAGAAGAGAAAGGAAGTGAAAGATAGGGAGAGAGAGAATCAGAGAGAGAAAGGAAGTGAAAGATAGGGAGAGAGAGAATCAGAGAGAGAAAGGAAGTGAAAGATAGGGAGAGAGAGAATCAGAGAGAAAGGAAGTGAAAGATAGGGAGAGAGAGAATCAGAGAGAAAGGAAGTGAAAGATAGGGAGAGAGAGAATAAGAGAGAGAAAGGAAGTGAAAGATAGGGAGAGAGAGAATAAGAGAGAGAAAGGAAGTGAAAGATAGGGAGAGAGAGAATAAGAGAGAGAAAGGAAGTGAAAGATAGGGAGAGAGAGAAAGAGAGAGAAAGGAAGTGAAAGATAGGGAGAGAGAGAATCAGAGAGAAAGGAAGTGAAAGATAGGGAGAGAGAGAATAAGAGAGAGAAAGGAAGTGAAAGATAGGGAGAGAGAGAATCAGAGAGAAAGGAAGTGAAAGATAGGGAGAGAGAGAATCAGAGAGAAAGGAAGTGAAAGATAGGGAGAGAGAGAATAAGAGAGAGAAAGGAAGTGAAAGATAGGGAGAGAGAGAATCAGAGAGAGAAAGGAAGTGAAAGATAGGGAGAGAGAGAATCAGAGAGAGAAAGGAAGTGAAAGATAGGGAGAGAGAGAATCAGAGAGAGAAAGGAAGTGAAAGATAGGGAGAGAGAGATCAGAGAGAGAAAGGAAGTGAAAGATAGGGAGAGAGAATAAGAGAGAGAAAGGAAGTGAAAGATAGGGAGAGAGAGAATCACATAAAGAAAGGAAGTGAAAGATAGGGAGAGAGAGAATCAGAGAGAGAAATAAAGTTAAAGATAGGGAGAGAGAGAATCAGAGAGAAAGGAAGTGAAAGATAGGAGAGAGAGAATAAGAGAGAGAAAGGAAGTGAAAGATAGGAGAGAGAGAATCAGAGAGAAAGGAAGTGAAAGATAGGGAGAGAGAGAATCAGAGAGAGAAAGGAAGTGAAAGATAGGGAGAGAGAGAATAAGAGAGAGAAAGGAAGTGAAAGATAGGGAGAGAGAGAATAAGAGAGAGAAAAGAAGTGAAAGATAGGGAGAGAGAATCAGAGAGAAAGGAAGTGAAAGATAGGGAGAGAGAGAATCAGATAGAGAAAGGAAGTGAAAGATAGGGAGAGAGAGAATCAGAGAGAGAAAGGAAGTGAAAGATAGGGAGAGAGAGAATCAGAGAGAAAGGAAGTGAAAGATAGGGAGAGAGAGAATAAGAGAGAGAAAGGAAGTGAAAGATAGGGAGAGAGAGAATAAGAGAGAGAAATAAAGTGAACGATAGGGAGAGAGAGAATCAGAGAGAGAAAGGAAGTGAAAGATAGGGAGAGAGAGAATAAGAGAGAGAAAGGAAGTGAAAGATAGGGAGAGAGAGAATCAGAGAGAAAGGAAGAAAGATAGGGAGAGAGAGATAGAGAGAAAGATAGGGAGAGAAAGATAGAGAGAGAAAGAGAAGGAGAGAAAGATAGTGAAAGATAGAGAGATAAGAGAGAGAAAGAAGAAAGATAGGAAAGATAGAGAGAGAGAATAAGAGAGAGAAAGAAAGTGAAAGATAGGGAGAGAGAGAATCAGAGAGAGAAAGGAAGTGAAAGATAGGGAGAGAGAGAATAAGAGAGAGAAAGGAAGTGAAAGATAGGGAGAGAGAGAATCAGAGAGAAAGGAAGTGAAAGATAGGAGAGAGAGAATCAGAGAGAAAGGAAGTGAAAGATAGGAGAGAGAGAATCAGAGAGAAAGGAAGTGAAAGATAGGGAGAGAGAGAGAGAAAGAGAGAGAAAGGAAGTGAAAGATAGGGAGAGAGAGAATAAGAGAGAAAGAAAGAAGTGAAAGATAGGGAGAGAGAGAATCAGAGAGAAAGGAAGTGAAAGATAGAGAGAAGAGAGAGAGAGAAGAGAGAGTGAAAGAAATGGAGAGAGAAAGACAGAGAAAGAAGAGAAAGATAGAGAGAGAGAATCAGAGAGAAAGTGAAAGATAGGGAGAGAGAGAATCAGAGAGAGAAAGGAAGTGAAAGATAGGGAGAGAGAGAATCAGAGAGAGAAAGGAAGTGAAAGATAGGAGAGAGAGAATCAGAGAGAGAAAGAGAAATAGGAGAGAGAGAATCAGATAGAAAGGATAGAAGAGATAGAGAGAGAGAATCAGAGAGAAAGGAAGTGAAAGATAGGAGAGAGAGAATAAGAGAGAGAAAGGAAGTGAAAGATAGGGAGAGAGAGAATAAGAGAGAGAAAGGAAGTGAAAGATAGGGAGAGAGAGAATAAGAGAGAGAAAGGAAGTGAAAGATAGGGAGAGAGAGAATAAGAGAGAGAGAAAGGAAGTGAAAGATAGGGAGAGAGAGAATAAGAGAGAGAAAGGAAGTGAAAGATAGGGAGAGAGAGAATCAGAGAGAGAAAGGAAGTGAAAGATAGGGAGAGAGAGAATCAGAGAGAGAAAGGAAGTGAAAGATAGGGAGAGAGAGAATCAGAGAGAGAAAGGAAGTGAAAGATAGGGAGAGAGAGAATCAGAGAGAAAGGAAGTGAAAGATAGGGAGAGAGAGAATCAGAGAGAAAGGAAGTGAAAGATAGGGAGAGAGAGAAAAGAGAGAGAAAGGAAGTGAAAGATAGGGAGAGAGAGAATAAGAGAGAGAAAGGAAGTGAAAGATAGGGAGAGAGAGAATAAGAGAGAGAAAGGAAGTGAAAGATAGGGAGAGAGAGAATAAGAGAGAGAAAGGAAGTGAAAGATAGGGAGAGAGAGAATAAGAGAGAGAAAGGAAGTGAAAGATAGGGAGAGAGAGAATCAGAGAGAGAAAGGAAGTGAAAGATAGGGAGAGAGAGAATAAGAGAGAGAAAGGAAGTGAAAGATAGGGAGAGAGAGAATAAGAGAGAGAAAGGAAGTGAAAGATAGAGAGAAAGGAAGAAAGATAGGGAGAGAGAGAATAAGAGAGAGAAAGGAAGTGAAAGATAGGAGAGAGAGAATAAGAGAGAGAAAGGAAGTGAAAGATAGGGAGAGAGAGAATAAGAGAGAGAAAGGAAGAGAAAGATAGGAGAGAGAGAATAAGAGAGAGAAAGGAAGAGAAAGATAGAAAGGAGAGAGAGAGAGAGAGAGAGAAAGGAAGTGAAAGATAGGGAGAGAGAGAATCAGAGAGAGAAAGGAAGTGAAAGATAGGAGAGAGAGAGAATCAGAGAGAGAAAGGAAAATAGTGAAAGATAGGGAGAGAGAGAAGAGAGAGAAAGGAAGTGAAAGATAGGGAGAGAGAGAATCAGAGAGAGAAAGGAAGTGAAAGAAGAGAGAGAGAATAAGAGAGAAAGGAAGAAAGAGAGAGAGAATCAGAGAGAAAGAGGAAGAGATAGAGAGAAGAGAAAGAGAGAGAGAAAGGAAGTGAAAGATAGGGAGAGAGAGAAGAATAAGAGAGAGAAAGGAAGTGAAAGATAGGGAGAGAGAGAATAAGAGAGAGAAAGGAAGAAAGATAGAGAGAGAGAATCAGAGAGAGAGAAGTGAAAGATAGGGAGAGAGAGAATCAGAGAGAGAAGTGAAAGATAGGAGAGAGAGAATCAGAGAGAAAGGAAGTGAAAGATAGGGAGAGAGAGAAAGAGAAAGGAAAGGAAAGATAGAGAGAGAGAATAAGAGAGAGAAAGGAAGTGAAAGATAGGAGAGAGAGAGAATAAGAGAGAGAAAGGAAGTGAAAGATAGGGAGAGAGAGAATCAGAGAGAGAAAGGAAGTGAAAAGATAGGGAGAGAGAGAAAAGAGAGAGAGAAAGGAAGTGAAAGATAAGGAGAGAGAGAATAAGAGAGAGAAAGGAAGTGAAAGATAGGGAGAGAGAGAATCAGAGAGAGAAAGGAAGTGAAAGATAGGGAGAGAGAGAATCAGAGAGAGAAAGGAAGTGAAAGATAGGGAGAGAGAGAATCAGAGAGAGAAAGGAAGTGAAAGATAGGGAGAGAGAATAGAGAGAGAGAAAGAATGAAAGATAGGGAGAGAGAGAATCAGAGAGAAAGGAAGTGAAAGATAGGGAGAGAGAGAATAAGAGAGAGAAAGGAAGTGAAAGATAGGGAGAGAGAGAATCAGAGAGAGAAAGGAAGTGAAAGATAGGGAGAGAGAGAATCAGAGAGAGAAAGGAAGTGAAAGATAGGGAGAGAGAGAATAAGAGAGAGAAAGGAAGTGAAAGATAGGGAGAGAGAGAATCAGAGAGAGAAAGGAAGTGAAAGATAGGGAGAGAGAGAATCAGAGAGAAAGGAAGTGAAAGATAGGGAGAGAGAGAATCAGAGAGAGAAAGGAAGTGAAAGATAGGGAGAGAGAGAATAAGAGAGAGAAAGGAAGTGAAAGATAGGGAGAGAGAGAATCAGAGAGAAAGGAAGTGAAAGATAGGGAGAGAGAGAGAATCAGAGAGAGAAAGGAAGTGAAAGATAGGGAGAGAGAGAATCAGAGAGAGAAAGGAAGTGAAAGATAGGGAGAGAGAGAATCAGAGAGAAAGGAAGTGAAAGATAGGGAGAGAGAGAATCAGAGAGAAAGGAAGTGAAAGATAGGAGAGAGAGAATAAGAGAGAGAAAGGAAGTGAAAGATAGGGAGAGAGAGAATCAGAGAGAGAAAGGAAGTGAAAGATAGAGAGAGAGAATCAGAGAGAGAAAGGAAGTGAAAGATAGGGAGAGAGAGAATAAGAGAGAGAAAGGAAGTGAAAGATAGGAGAGAGAGAGAAAGAAAGGAAGAGAGAGAGAGAAAGGAGAGAGAAAGAAGTGAAAGATAGGGAGAGAGAGAATCAGAGAGAAAGGAAGTGAAAGATAGATCAGAGAGAAGGAAGGAAAGATAGGGAGAGAGAAAGAGAATAGTGAAAGAGGAGAGAGAATCAGAGAGAAAGAAAGAAGTGAAAGATAGGAGAGAGAGAATCAGAGAGAGAAAGGAAGTGAAAGATAGGGAGAGAGAGAATCAGAGAGAGAAAGGAAGTGAAAGATAGGGAGAGAGAGAATCAGAGAGAGAAAGGAAGTGAAAGATAGGGAGAGAGAGAATCAGAGAGAGAAAGGAAGTGAAAGATAGGGAGAGAGAGAATCAGAGAGAAAGGAAGTGAAAGATAGGGAGAGAGAGAATAAGAGAGAGAAAGGAAGTGAAAGATAGGGAGAGAGAGAATCAGAGAGAGAAAGGAAGTGAAAGATAGGGAGAGAGAGAATCAGAGAAGAAGAAGTGAAAGATAGGGAGAGAGAGAAGAAGAGAGAGAAAGGAAGTGAAAGATAGGAGAGAGAGAATCAGAGAGAGAAGAAGAGAAAGATAGGGAGAGAGATCAGAGAAGAGAGATAAGAGAGAAGTGAAAGATAGGGAGAGAGAGAATCAGAGAGAGAAAGGAAGTGAAAGATAGGGAGAGAGAGAATCAGAGAGAGAAAGGAAGTGAAAGATAGGGAGAGAGAGAATAAGAGAGAGAAAGGAAGTGAAAGATAGGGAGAGAGAGAATAAGAGAGAGAAAGGAAGTGAAAGATAGGAGAGAGAGAATAAGAGAGAGAAAGGAAGTGAAAGAAAGATAGAACAGAGAGAGAGAGAGAAGAAGAGAGAAAGGAAGTGAAAGATAGGGAGAGAGAGAATCAGAGAGAAAGGAAGTGAAAGATAGGGAGAGAGAGAATCAGAGAGAGAAAGGAAGTGAAAGATAGGGAGAGAGAGAAGAGAAGAGAGAGAAAGGAAGTGAAAGATAGGGAGAGAGAGAATCAGAGAGAAAGGAAGTGAAAGATAGGAGAGAGAGAATCAGAGAGAGAAAGGAAGTGAAAGATAGGGAGAGAGAGAATGAAAGATAGGGAGAGAGAGAAAAGAAGTGAAAGAAAGATAGGAGAGAGAGAATCAGAGAGAGAAAGGAAGTGAAAGATAGGGAGAGAGAGAATCAGAGAGAAAGGAAGTGAAAGATAGGGAGAGAGAGAATCAGAGAGAGAAAGGAAGTGAAAGATAGGGAGAGAGAGAATCAGAGAGAAAGGAAGTGAAAGATAGGAGAGAGAGAATAAGAGAGAGAAAGGAAGTGAAAGATAGGGAGAGAGAGAATCAGAGAGAAAGGAAGTGAAAGATAGGGAGAGAGAGAATAAGAGAGAGAAAGGAAGTGAAAGATAGGGAGAGAGAGAATCAGAGAGAGAAAGGAAGTGAAAGATAGGGAGAGAGAGAATAAGAGAGAGAAAGGAAGTGAAAGGAGAGAGAGAATCAGAGAGAGAAAGGAAGTGAAAGATAGGGAGAGAGAGAATAAGAGAGAGAAAGGAAGTGAAAGATAGGGAGAGAGAGAATCAGAGAGAAAGGAAGTGAAAGATAGGGAGAGAGAGAATAAGAGAGAGAAAGGAAGTGAAAGATAGGGAGAGAGAGAATAAGAGAGAGAAAGGAAGTGAAAGATAGGGAGAGAGAGAATAAGAGAGAGAAAGAGATAGAGAGAAGAGAATCAGAAAGAAAGGAGGAAAGATAGAGAGAGAGAATAAGAGAGAGAAAGGAAGTGAAAGATAGGGAGAGAGAGAATCAGAGAGAGAAAAGTGAAAGATAGGAGAGAGAGAAAGAGAGAAAGGAAGAAAGATAGGGAGAGAGAGAATCAGAGAGAGAAGGAAGTGAAAGATAGGGAGAGAGAGAATCAGAGAGAAAGGAAGTGAAAGATAGGGAGAGAGAGAATAAGAGAGAAAGGAAGTGAAAGATAGGGAGAGAGAGAGAAAGGAAGAGAGAGAGAAAGGAAGTGAAAGATAGGAGAGAAAGAGAGAATAAGAGAGAGAAAGAAAGAAGTGAAAGATAGGGAGAGAGAGAAGTGAAAGATAGAGAAAGAGAGAGAAAGGAAGTGAAAGATAGGGAGAGAGAATAAGAGAGAGAAAGAAGAGAAAGATAGGGAGAGAGAAGAGATAGAGAGGAGTGAAAGATAGGAGAGAGAGAGAAGAGAAGTGAAAGATAGGGAGAGAGAGAATCAGAGAGAGAAAGGAAGTGAAAGATAGAGAGAGAGAGAAAGGAAGTGAAAGATAGGGAGAGAGAGAATAAGAGAGAGAAAGGAAGTGAAAGATAGGGAGAGAGAGAATCAGAGAGAAAGGAAGTGAAAGATAGGGAGAGAGAGAATCAGAGAGAAAGGAAGTGAAAGATAGGAGAGAGAGAGAATGAGAGAGAAAGGAAGTGAAAGATAGGGAGAGAGAGAATCAGAGAGAGAAAGGAAGTGAAAGATAGGGAGAGAGAGAATCAGAGAGAGAAAGGAAGTGAAAGATAGGGAGAGAGAGAATCAGAGAGAGAAAGAAGTGAAAGAGAGAAGAATCAGAGAGAAAGGAAGTGAAAGATAGGGGAGAGAGAGAGAGAATCAGAGAGAGAAAAGAGAGTGAAAGAGTGAAAGATAGGAGAGAGAGAATCAGAGAGAGAAAAGGAAGTGAAAGATAGGGAGAGAGAGAATCAGAGAGAAAGGAAGTGAAAGATAGGGAGAGAGAGAATCAGAGAGAAAGGAAGTGAAAAGATAGGAGAGAGAGAGAATGAAAGATAGAGAGAAAGGAAGTGAAAGATAGGGAGAGAGAGAATAAGAGAGAGAAAGGAAGTGAAAGATAGGGAGAGAGAGAATCAGAGAGAAGGAAGTGAAAGAAGGGAGAATCAGAGAGAGAATGAAAGATAGAGAGAGAAAGGAAGTGAAAGATAGGGAGAGAGAGAATCAGAGAGAGAAAGGAAGTGAAAGATAGGGAGAGAGAGAATAAGAGAGAGAAAGGAAGTGAAAGATAGGGAGAGAGAGAATAAGAGAGAGAAAGGAAGTGAAAGATAGGGAGAGAGAGAATCAGAGAGAAAGGAAGTGAAAGATAGGGAGAGAGAGAATAAGAGAGAGAAAGGAAGTGAAAGATAGGGAGAGAGAGAATAAGAGAGAGAAAGGAAGTGAAAGATAGGGAGAGAGAGAATAAGAGAGAGAAAGGAAGTGAAAGATAGGGAGAGAGAGAATAAGAGAGAGAAAGGAAGTGAAAGATAGGGAGAGAGAGAATAAGAGAGAAAGGAAGTGAAAGATAGGGAGAGAGAGAATAAGAGAGAGAAAGGAAGTGAAAGATAGGGAGAGAGAGAATCAGAGAGAAAGGAAGTGAAAGATAGGGAGAGAGAGAATCAGAGAGAAAGGAAGTGAAAGATAGGGAGAGAGAGAATAAGAGAGAGAAAGGAAGTGAAAGATAGGGAGAGAGAGAATAAGAGAGAGAAAAGTGAAAGAGAGAGAAAGGAAGTGAAAGATAGGAGAGAGAGAGAATCAGAGAGAGAAAGGAAGTGAAAGATAGGGAGAGAGAGAATCAGAGAGAGAAAGAAGTGAAAGATAAGAGAGAGAATAAGAGAAGAAAGGAAGTGAAAGATAGGGAGAGAGAGAATCAGAGAGAGAAAGGAAGTGAAAGATAGGGAGAGAGAGAATCAGAGAGAGAAAGGAAGAGAAAGATAGAGGAGAGAGAGAATAAGAGAGAGAAAGGAAGTGAAAGATAGGGAGAGAGAGAATCAGAGAGAAAGGAAGTGAAAGATAGGGAGAGAGAGAATCAGAAAGAAAGGGAGAGAAAGATAGAAAGAGAGAGAGAATCAGAGAGAGAAAGGAAGTGAAAGATAGGAGAGAGAGAATAAGAGAGAGAAAGGAAGTGAAAGATAGGAGAGAGGAGAGAGAGAATCAGAGAGAGAGAAAGGAAGTGAAAGATAGGGAGAGAGAGAATAAGAGAGAGAAAGGAAGTGAAAGATAGAGAGAGAGAGAATCAGAGAGAAAGGAAGTGAAAGATAGGGAGAGAGAGAATAAGAGAGAGAAGAGAAAGATAGGGAGAGAGAGAATCAGAGAGAGAAAGGAAGTGAAAGATAGGGAGAGAGAGAATAAGAGAGAGAAAGGAAGTGAAAGATAGGGAGAGAGAGAAAAGAGAGAGAAAGGAAGTGAAAGATAGGGAGAGAGAGAATCAGAGAGAGAAAGGAAGGAAAGATAGAGAACAGAGAGAGAATGAAAAGAGAGAGAAAAGGGAAAGAAAGATAGAGAGAGAAAGGAAGTGAAAGATAGGGAGAGAGAGAATGAAAGAGAGAGAAAGAACAGAAGTGAAAGAGAAAGGAGAGAGAGAATCAGAGAGAGAAAGGAAGTGAAAGATAGGGAGAGAGAAGAAGAGAGAGAAAGGAAGTGAAAGATAGGGAGAGAGAGAATCAGAGAGAAAGGAAGTGAAAGATAGGGAAGAGAGAGAGAAGAAAGATAGGAAGGAAAGATAGGGAGAGAGATAGAATCAGAGAGAAAGGAAGTGAAAGATAGGGAGAGAGAGAATCAGAGAGAGAAAGGAAGTGAAAGATAGGGAGAGAGAGATCAGAGAGAGAAAGGAAGTGAAAGATAGGGAGAGAGAGAATCAGAGAGAGAAAGGAAGTGAAAGATAGGAGAGAGAGAATCAGAGAGAGAAAGGAAGTGAAAGATAGAGAGAGAAGAGAGAGAAAGAAAGTGAAAGATAGAGAGAAAGAGAGAGAAAAGATGAAAGATAGGGAGAGAGAGAATCAGAGAGAAAGGAAGAGAAAGATAGGGAGAGAGAGAATAAGAGAGAGAAAGGAAGTGAAAGATAGGGAGAGAGAGAATCAGAGAGAAAGGAAGTGAAAGATAGGGAGAGAGAGAATCAGAGAGAGAGAAGGAGTGAAAGATAGGAGAGAGAGAAAGAGGAAGTGAAAGATAGAGAGAGAGAATCAGAGAGAAAGGAAGTGAAAAGGACAGAGAGGTGAAAGAGAGAGAAAGAGAAGTGAAAGATAGAGAGAGAGAATCAGAGAGAAAGGAAGTGAAAGATAGGGAGAGAGAGAGAATCAGAGAGAGAAAGGAAGTGAAAGATAGGGAGAGAGAGAATAAGAGAGAGAAAGGAAGTGAAAGATAGGGAGAGAGAGAATCAGAGAGAGAAAGGAAGTGAAAGATAGGGAGAGAGAGAATCAGAGAGAGAAAGGAAGTGAAAGATAGGAGAGAGAGAATCAGAGAGAAAGGAAGTGAAAGATAGGGAGAGACAAAGAGAGAGAGAGAATCAGAGAGAGAAAGGAAGTGAAAGATAGGAGAGAGAGAATCAGAGAGAGAAAGGAAGTGAAAGATAGGGAGAGAGAGAATCAGAGAGAAAGGAAGTGAAAGATAGGGAGAGAGAGAATCAGAGAGAAAGGAGAAAGATAGGGAGAGAGAGAATCAAGAGAGAGAAAGAAGTGAAAGATAGGGAGAGAGAGAATCAGAGAGAGAAGGAAGTGAAAGATAGGGAGAGAGAGAATGAAGAGAGAGAAAGGAAGTGAAAGATAGGGAGAGAGAGAATAAGAGAGAGAAAGGAAGTGAAAGATAGGGAGAGAGAGAAGAGAAGAGAGAGAAAGAGAAAGTGAAAGATAGGGAGAGAGAAGAGAGAGAAAGGAAGAGAAAGATAGGGAGAAAGAGAAGTGAAAGATAGGGAGAGAAAGATAGGGAGAGAGAGAAAGATAAGAAAGAGAGAGACAGAGAGAGAGAAAGAAGGAAAGAGAGAGAGAGAATCAGAGAGAAAAAGAGATAGGGAGAGAGAGAATCAGAGAGAAAGGAAGTGAAAGATAGGGAGAGAGAGAATAAGAGAGAGAAAGGAAGTGAAAGATAGGGAGAGAGAGAATCAGAGAGAAAGGAAGTGAAAGATAGGGAGAGAGAGAATCAGAGAGAGAAAGGAAGTGAAAGATAGAGAGAGAATCAGAGAGAGAATCAGAGAGAGAAAGGAAGTGAAAGACA
Organism: Oncorhynchus keta; assembly: GCF_023373465.1. Lineage (NCBI taxonomy): Eukaryota > Metazoa > Chordata > Actinopteri > Salmoniformes > Salmonidae > Oncorhynchus > Oncorhynchus keta. The sequence goes on from NC_068438.1 coordinate 27,466,762, forward strand.
GGAGAGAGAGAATCAGAGAGAGAAAGGAAGTGAAAGATAGGGAGAGAGAGAATCAGAGAGAGAAAGGAAGTGAAAGATAGGGAGAGAGAGAACAGAGAAAGATAGAGAAAGAAGTGAAAGATAGAGAGGAGAGAATCAGAGAGAAAGAAGAAAGATAGAGAGAGAGAATCAAGAGAAAGAGAGAGAGAAAGGAAGTGAAAGATAGGGAGAGAGAGAATCAGAGAGAAAGGAAGTGAAAGATAGGGAGAGAGAGAATCAGAGAGAAAGGAAGTGAAAGATAGGGAGAGAGAGAATAAGAGAGAGAAAGGAAGTGAAAGATAGGGAGAGAGAGAATAAGAGAGAGAAAGGAAGTGAAAGATAGGGAGAGAGAGAATAAGAGAGAGAAAGGAAGTGAAAGATAGGGAGAGAGAGAATCAGAGAGAAAAGGAAGTGAAAGATAGGGAGAGAGAGAATCAGAGAGAGAAAGGAAGTGAAAGATAGGGAGAGAGAGAATAAGAGAGAGAAAGGAAGTGAAAGATAGGGAGAGAGAGAATCAGAGAGAAAGGAAGTGAAAGATAGGGAGAGAGAGAATCAGAGAGAGAAAGGAAGTGAAAGATAGGGAGAGAGAGAATAAGAGAGAGAAAGGAAGTGAAAGATAGGGAGAGAGAGAATCAGAGAGAGAAAGGAAGTGAAAGATAGGGAGAGAGAGAATCAGAGAGAAAGGAAGTGAAAGATAGGGAGAGAGAGAATCAGAGAGAGAAAGGAAGTGAAAGATAGGGAGAGAGAGAATAAGAGAGAGAAAGGAAGTGAAAGATAGGGAGAGAGAGAATCAGAGAGAGAAAGGAAGTGAAAGATAGGGAGAGAGAGAATAAGAGAGAGAAAGGAAGTGAAAGATAGGGAGAGAGAGAATCAGAGAGAGAAAGGAAGTGAAAGATAGGGAGAGAGAGAATCAGAGAGAGAAAGGAAGTGAAAGATAGGGAGAGAGAGAATCAGAGAGAGAAAGGAAGTGAAAGATAGGGAGAGAGAGAATAAGAGAGAGAAAGGAAGTGAAAGATAGGGAGAGAGAGAATCAGAGAGAGAGAAAGGAAGTGAAAGATAGGGAGAGAGAGAAAGAGAGAGAAAGGAAGTGAAAGATAGGGAGAGAGAGAATCAGAGAGAGAAAGGAAGTGAAAGATAGGGAGAGAGAGAATAGCGAGAAAGATAGGAAGAGAAAGATAGGAGAGAGAGAAGAGAGAGAGAGTGAAAGATAGGAAGAGAGAATAAGAGAGAGAAAGATGAAAGATAGGAGAGAGAGAATCAGAGAGAAAGGAAGTGAAAGATAGGAGAGAGAGAAAGAGAGAGAGAAAGGAAGTGAAAGATAGGGAGAGAGAACAGAGAGAAAGAAGTGAAAGATAGGAGAGAGAGAATCAGAGAGAGAAAGGAAGTGAAAGATAGGAGAGAGAGAATCAGAGAGAGAAAGGAAGTGAAAGATAGGGAGAGAGAGAGAGACAGAGAAAGAAAGGAAGTGAAAGATAGAGTGAGAGAGAGAAAGAGAGGAGAGAGAGAATCAGAGAGAGTGAAAGATAGGGAGAGAGAATGACAGAGAGAAAGGAAGTGAAAGATAGGGAGAGAGAGAACAGAGAGACAGTGAAAGATAGGGAGAGACACAACAGAGAGAGAAAGAGAGAAAGAAAGGAGAGAGACAGAGAGAAAGAGAGAAAGATAGAGGGAGAGAACAGAGACAGTGAAAGATAGGAGAGAGAGAACAGAGAGAGAGAAGAAAGAGAAAGATAGAGACAGAGAACAGAGAGAAAGGAAGGAAAGATAGGAGAGAGAGAATCAGAGAGAAAGGAAGTGAAAGATAGGGAGAGAGAGAATCAGAGAGAAAGAAGAAAGATAGGAGAGAGAGAATCAGAGTGAAAGATAGGGAGAGAAAGATAGGGAGAGAGAGAATCAGAGAGAGAAAGACAGTGAAAGATAGGAAGACACAGAGAGAGACAGAGAGAAAAGGGAGGGAGAGACAGAGAGTGAAAGATAGGGAGAGAAAGACAGAGAGAGAGAGAATCAGAGAGAGAAGAGAAGTGAAAGATAGGGAGAGACAGAGACAGAGAGAAGAGTGAAAGAGAAGGAGAGAGAGAATGAGAGAGAGAAAGAGAGGAAAGATAGAGAGAAAGAGAGAAAGAGAGAGAGAAAGGAAGTGAAAGATAGGGGAGAGAGAATCAGAGAGAGAAAGAAGAGAAAGATAGGGAGAGACAGAGAATAAGAGAGAGAAAGAAGGAAAGATAGAGAGACAGAGAGAAAGAGAGAGAGAAAGGAAGTGAAAGATAGGGAGAGAGAGAATAAGAGAGAGAAAGGAAGTGAAAGAGGGAGAGAGAGAGAGAGAGGTGAAAGATAGGGAGAGACACAGACAGAGTGACAGAGAGAAAGAGAGGAAGAGACAGAGACAGTGAAAGATAGGGAGAGACACAGAGAGAGTGACAGAGAGAAAGAGAGGGAGAGACAGAGACAGTGAAAGAAATGGTGAGAGACACAGACAGAGTGACAGAGAGAAAGAGAGGAAGAGACAGAGACAGTGAAAGATAGGGAGAGACACAGAGAGAGTGACAGAGAGAAAGAGAGGGAGAGACAGAGACAGTGAAAGAAATGGTGAGAGACACAGACAGAGTGACAGAGAGAAAGAGAGGGAGAGACAGAGACAGTGAAAGATAGGGAGAGACACAGACAGAGTGACAGAGTGAAAGAGGGGGAGAGACAGAGATAGCGAAAGATAGGGAGAGACACTGACAGAGTGACAGAGAGAGAGAGAGAGAGAAAGAGAGGAAGAGACAGAGAGACAGAGAGAAAGAGAGGGAGAGACAGAGACAGTGAAAGATAGGGAGAGACACAGACAGAGTGACAGAGAGAAAGAGAAGGAGAGACATAGACAGTGAAAGATAGGGAGAGACACAGACAGAGTGACAGAGTGAAAGAGAAGGAGAGACAGAGACGGTGAAAGATAGGGAGAGACACAGACAGAGTGACAGAGAGAGAGAGAGAGAGAGAGAGAGAGAGAGAGAGAGAGAGAGAGAGAGAGAGACAGAGAGAGAGACACAGACAGAGTGACAGAGAGAGAGAGAGAGAGAGAGAGAGAGAGAGAGAGAGAGAGAGAGACAGAGAGACAGAGAGAAAGATACAGACGGAGTGACAGAGTGAAAGAGAGGGAGAGACAGAGACAGTGAAAGATAGGGAGAGACACAGACAGAGTGACAGAGTGAAAGAGAGGGAGAGACAGAGACAGAGTGACAGAGAGAAAGACAGATGGAGTGACAGAGAGAAAGAGAGGGAGAGACAGAGACAGTGAAAGAGAGGGAGAGACAGAGACAGTGAAAGATAGGGAGAGACACAGACAGAGTGACAGAGAGAAAGAGAGGGAGAGACAGAGACAGAGACAGAGAAAGATAGGGAGAGACACAGACAGAGTGACAGAGTGAAAGAGAGGGAGAGACACAGACAGAGTGACAGAGTGAAAGAGAGGGAGAGACAGAGACAGTGAAAGATAGGGAGAGACACAGACAGAGTGACAGAGTGAAAGAGAGGGAGAGACAGAGACAGTGAAAGATAGGGAGAGACAGAGACAGTGAAAGATAGGGAGAGACACAGACAGAGTGACAGAGAGAAAGAGAGGGAGAGACAGAGACAGTGAAAGATAGGGAGAGACACAGTCAGAGTGACAGAGAGAAAGAGAGGGAGAGACAGAGACAGTGAAAGAGAAGGAGAGACAGAGACAGTGAAAGATAGGGAGAGACAGACAGAGTGACAGAGAGAAAGAGAGGGAGAGACAGAGACAGTGAAAGATAGGGAGAGACAGACAGAGTGACAGAGAGAAAGAGAGGGAGAGACAGAGACAGTGAAAGATAGGGAGAGACAGACAGAGTGACAGAGAGGGAGAGACAGAGACAGTGAAAGATAGGGAGAGACAGACAGAGTGACAGAGAGAAAGAGAGGGAGAGACAGAGACAGTGAAAGATAGGGAGAGACAGACAGAGTGACAGAGTGAAAGAGAGGGAGAGACAGAGACAGTGAAAGATAGGGAGAGACAGACAGAGTGACAGAGAGGGAGAGACAGGTACAGTGAAAGATAGGGAGAGACACAGACAGAGTGACAGAGTGAAAGAGAGGGAGAGACAGAGACAGTGAAAGATAGGGAGAGACACAGACAGAGTGACAGAGTGACAGAGAGGGAGAGACAGAGACAGTGAAAGATAGGGAGAGACACAGACAGAGTGACAGAGTGACAGAGAGGGAGAGACAGAGACAGTGAAAGATAGGGAGAGACACAGACAGAGTGACAGAGTGAAAGAGAGGGAGAGACAGAGACAGTGAAAGATAGGGAGAGACACAGACAGAGTGACAGAGAGAAAGAGAGGGAGAGACAGAGACAGTGAAAGATAGGGAGAGACACGGACAGAGTGACAGAGAGAAAGAGAGGGAGAGACAGAGTGACAGAGAGAAAGAGAGGGAGAGACAGAGACAGTGAAAGATAGGGAGAGACACAGACAGAGTGACAGAGAGAAAGAGAGGGAGAGACAGAGTGACAGAGAGAAAGAGAGGGAGAGACAGAGACAGTGAAAGATAGGGAGAGACACAGACAGAGTGACAGAGAGAAAGAGAGGGAGAGACAGAGACAGTGAAAGATAGGGAGAGACACAGACAGAGTGACAGAGACAGGGAAAGATAGGGAGAGACACAGACAGAGTGACAGAGACAGGGAAAGATAGGGAGAGACACAGACAGAGTGACAGAGAGAAAGAGAAGGAGCTGTTGGCTGTTTGCTGGCGCCGGGCCCTCCGCTGGAGCCTTGCACTCCAGCCCCACTGTCACAGTGAATGATAAAGCAGACAGATTGCCTCTGAAACGGCAGACTCTCCAATCCCCCGGCTAGCCCTGGAGGCCAACGCAAGAGTGCCTCTTTAGCCATTCACCAGTTAATGTGCCAATTTGTTTCCTTGCGCGCCTCAAGGAGAATTTATCGCAATGTGCTGTGGCTCTGGGCAAATACTAATAAAATGCTATTTTGCTGCAATTTGCTTAATTGGCCACAGTGGGGATGGACTATTCGTAGCGTTGTGTAGTCTCCCCTGCCAAGGCGGCTTGCAGATGTTCAAAGAGACCACCCTCCCCTGTTATTGGCCTCCCTAACACTCCCACCAAATACCCACTCACCCCCACCACCAAAACTACCACTGTTAAACTACTTTCACTCTCTCTGTGTCATCCCATTTCAACTAATAGCATGCTAGCAACAATATAGTTATGGCATGAATGGAGAGAATAGGGGAAGAAGAGAGGAAAGGAGAGGAGTAAGACAAGCAGAGGAGATGTTAGATAAAGAAAACATGAGGGGGACAGAGAGACAGAGACAACCAGAGGAAGAGAGGCAAGGAGAAGGAAAGGAGAGCAGGAGAGAGTACAGTAGGCGTAGCTGTGTGGTTTGGATCCAGCTGTAGTGTGAGCAGGCAGGCCAGTCAGTGTTGGCAGACTCTTCTCTTGACACACTCTTCTCTCCTAGGGCTGGCCACACGCTAATTAACCAGGTTTTGTTCAGGAAATGATCTCTGCTGTTTCACAGCAAATTAGACACAAACCATAAAATAAAGCAGAAATCGTTGGCGAGGGTTTCCCTTCATACCTCTCCCTCCCTAATGCTCAAAAAAGAGCCCTTCTCTTTATCGCTCAAGTATTTTCCTGTTGCAAAAAAAGAGAGACGGAAAGCATTGTGCATGCTGCAAGGTTGTGATAAGCTGTCAGTATTGATGCCAGGGTCTTAAATGGCTTGCGAGAGGTATCATCAACATAGCTACTTATCCATTCCAAACATGTATGAGCAATTTGAATTAGCACACAGGACAGGAGTAAGCAGTCTCTTGTCTATCTCCATAGCACACTATCTGAATACAAAAAGGAGAGAGACGTGTGGGAAAGGAGAGATGAGCGTGAGGTAGATGGCAGAACACTAAAATTCTTCCTCTCTCTCTGGGAGTGGTGTGTTTTGTCAGGAGTGTCTGTTTGGTGGAAGTGCGTGGGTTAATGCTTGACCTTGAGTGTGTTAGTGGAGACTGAACACGGTGCTCAGCTGTGGGCCCTGCATGGGTCTATTAACACCTCTCCCTCAACCCTACCATGGGCCACCACTGCTACCCGGACGGACGGACGGACGCGCGCGCACGCACACACACACACACACACACACACACACACACACACACACACACACACACACACACACACACACACACACACACACACACACACACACACACACACACACACACACACACACACACACACACACACACACACAGGTATAGTGTGGTGTGGTGGATTAGGAGAGTAAAGCCTGAGGGCAACAACAAGGATCCGGGCTCAAGCCCAGATATTAGACAACACACACAGACACACATTAACATATTCCTTCTTCCTAGTAACACAATACCACAAAGACTCACATCGTATACCACACAAACAAACACACACACATACAGTATATACACCCATCTGGAACCAGCATGGCTAATTCTACTCTTAATAACCCTAACCTTAATCCTCACTTTAACCTTAATCCTAACCTTAATCCTTACCCTAACCTTATTCCTAACCTTAACCTTAATCCTAACCTTAATCCTTACCCTAACCTTAATCCTAACCTTAATCCTTACCCTAACCTTAATCTTAACCTTAACCTTAATCCTAACCTTAACCTTAATACTAACCTTAACCTTAATCCTAACCCTAACCTTAATCCTAACCTTAACCTTAACCTTAACCTTAATCCTAACCTTAACCTTAATCCTAACCCTAACCTTAATCCTAACCCTAACCTTAATCCTAACCTTAATTTTAAGATTAACCTTAATCCTAACCCTAACCTTAATCCTAACCCTAACCTTAACCTTAACCTTAATCCTAATCCTAATCCTAATCCTAATCCTAATCCTAATCCTAAACTAAGACCAGACAACTCTTGTACTTCCACATCAGTTTGAATTATATAGTCCATCCCAGCTTGGCCATATCGTGACTGGGAGAAGAGAAGGTCATTCGTTTAGACAGAGGAAGTGGGTCAGATCATTCTGGAAGGGACCCCTGTTCTAGTCCTGGCCACCCATCGCCACTGAGACACCCTGCCCTAGATGAGAAAAGGAGAGGAGAGGGTGGAGAGAAAAGAAGGAGAGGGCAGGAGGAGATGACAAGCTCACTGGTCCCATGGCAAGCCGTCATTAATGACCCATGCCCACATTACGGAATGAAAAATCCCTACTGTCCGAGAGACGAGACCCCCAGGCAGATGGAATTCTTCATTAGGTCTGCTCTGTGTGTTGGCCTTAGGGTAGTCTCTCTAGGACAAGTGAACAAGTGTTAGCATGGTCAAGGATTAGCCTTGTATGGACAGTCTAACACTACGATCTGTGGAGCACAGTCCCAACAGGCATCGAACATGTCTGGGACTTATTTTGTCATGCTACCCCATAGTACCATGAACAATCTGCCCAATAAGATGCATGGACATCATTCTCAAAGTAGCATGTATTAAATGTGTTATCTTCACCCGTTCAAATCTCATTTATTTAATTCGTATCTAGCCATCTAAATTGAATACAGTAACTGAGTGTTATCGTCTTATCTTATCAGAGGCATTATCTTACCTGGGGATCTCGCATTCTAAACAAGCGGATGCAGCGAGGTGCTCCATTTGAGGGCCGTTCTCTCCATGGTTTTTCTCTGCCTTTTCATGAGAGATGTGACGCTGGATCCGTCCACCCAATGTCAACTTTTAAAGCAGCATTCCCTAAATGTTCATTGGCATTCATGAAGCTAACAGATTTTTAATTAACTGACCAATTATCAGATTAGAAAGGATGTTAATTACCAAATTGCAGAGATACTTACTTAAAATATTGTGCAAATTGTTTAAAAATGACTGTTGAAAACCCATACTAAGGGAACTAATAGAC
>NC_068438.1:27479710-27550701 GCF_023373465.1 Oncorhynchus keta
ACCATCAATGGCCTAGCAAGCATACCTGGCCGAACAGCCATTGTTGCCTAGGATCTCAAATGACCTGGCTGCATTTCCAACAGGAGTGATTCCAGTAATGTACAAATTAACACATTACCAAGCCTGTTTAAACCAAAATGGTCATGACATTGGTACGTTAACAATGAGTGGAGTGAATGGCTTGCTAGATGTCACAATAGTCTCTCTCTCTCTCTCTCTCTCTCTCTCTCCCTCTCCCTCTCCCTCTCCCCCTCTCTCTGGCTCTCCCTCTCCCTCCTTCTCTCTCTCTTTATTTCCCTCTCCCTCCCTCTCTCTGCCTCTCCCTCTCCCTCCTTCTCTCTCTCTTTATCTCCCTCTCTTCTCTCTCTCTTTATCTCCCTCTCCCTCTCTTCTCTCTCTCTTTATCTCCCTCTCCCTCCTTCTCTCTCTCTTTATCTCCCTCTCCCTCCCTCTCTCTCCCTCCCTCTCTCTGCCTCTCCCTCTCCCCCTCTCTCTGCCTCTCCCTCTCCCTCCTTCTCTCTCTCTTTATCTCCCTCTCCCTCTCCCTCTCTTCTCTCTCTCTTTATCTCCCTCTCCCTCCCTCTCTCTGCCTCTCTCTCTCTGCCTTTCTCTCTCTCCCTCTCTATGCCTATCTCTCTCTGCCCCTCTCTCTGCCCCCCCTCCTCTCTCTCTCTCTCAAACACAAACAGATAGTGATCCAGCTCCCTGGAGATCAGAGGAATAACACTGGGCCATGGCCTCTGGGAGTTGTGCAGAGAGAGGGAGGGGAGAAGCTGACCTATCCAGCCTAGACCCAGAAAAGTGGAGAGGAGTAGAGTGGTGGACCATTGAAGGGGACCCTACTTGCCCTAAGACCAGGCAAGTCTCTCTCGCTATTTCTTCCTCTCACTCTCTTAATTGCTCTCTCTCTCTCCACACTGCCCCCTGCCGCTCAGGTGTGAGCCCGTACTCTGTTACCTAGTTGCTAGGCAACATGTTCCTTTGGCGGACACCCACCTGCCTTCAGGCTTCAGTAGTCTAAATGTGGTCTTAATTGCAAATTGAGTGGGAGAGCGGACAGGCGGACGGACGGACGCCCCCTGAATGTGAAACAGGGAGCACATGCAGCCCAGCTCGCCTTGTGGACGTGGGGGAACTCATCCAGAGGAAGTGACTGGGACAAGGAGCAGAGGAGAGGAGCATTCGAGAGGGAGGGGAGCAGAGGAGAGGGAGAGGAGCAGAGGAAAGGGAGGGGAGCAGAGGAGAGGAGCAGAGGAAAGGGGGAGGAGCCGAGGAGAAGAGCAGTGGAAATGGAGAGGAGCAGAGGAGAAGAGTAGAGGAAATGGAGAGGAGCAGATGAGACGGAGAGGAGCAGAGGAGAGGAGAGGAGCAGAGGAGCAGAGGAGCAGAGGAGCAGAGGAGCAGAGGAGCAGAGGAGCAGAGGAGCAGAGGAGCAGAGGAGCAGAGGAGGGGAGAGGAGCAGAGGAGAGGAGAGGAGCAGAGGAGAGGAGAGGAGCAGAGGAGAGAGAGAGGAGCAGAGGAGCAGAGGAGAGGGAGAGGAGCAGAGGAGCAGAGGAGAGGGAGAGGAGCAGAGGAGCAGAGGAGAGGGAGAGGAGCAGAGGAGAGGAGAGGAGCAGAGGAGCAGAGGAGAGGAGAGGAGCAGAGGAGAGGAGAGGAGCAGAGGAGCAGAGGAGCAGAGGAGAGGAGAGGAGCAGAGGAGAGGGAGAGGAGCAGAGGAGAGGAGAGGAGCAGAGGAGCAGAGGAGAGGGAGAGGAGCAGAGGAGAGGAAAGGAGCAGAGGAGAGGAGCAGAGGAGCAGAGGAGAGGGAGAGGAGCAGAGGAGAGGAGAGGAGCAGAGGAGCAGAGGAGCAGAGGAGAGGGAGAGGAGCAGAGGAGAGGAAAGGAGCAGAGGAGAGGAAAGGAGCAGAGGAGAGGAAAGGAGCAGAGGAGAGGAAAGGAGCAGAGGAGCAGAGCAGAGGAGAGGGGGAGGAGCAGAGGAGAGGAAAGGAGCAGAGGAGAGGAAAGGAGCAGAGGAGAGGAAAGGAGCAGAGGAGAGGAAAGGAGCAGAGGAGCAGAGCAGAGGAGAGGGGGAGGAGCAGAGGAGAGGGAGAGGAGCAGAGGAGAGGAGAGGAGCAGAGGAGCAGAGGAGCAGAGGAGAGGGAGAGGAGCAGAGGAGAGGAAAGGAGCAGAGGAGAGGAAAGGAGCAGAGGAGAGGAAAGGAGCAGAGGAGCAGAGCAGAGGAGAGGGGGAGGAGCAGAGGAGAGGGAGAGGAGCAGAGGAGAGGAAAGGAGCAGAGGAGAGGAAAGGAGCAGAGGAGAGGAGAGGAGCAGAGGAGAGGGAGAGGAGCAGAGTAGAGGAGAGGAGCAGAAGAGCAGAGCAGAGGAGAGGAGTGTGGTTCAGGTAATAAACACACACATGCATGCACACATGAACACACATACTCAGTTGCACTCACAAAATATATTAATTACAGAATGATTCATAGAGAGAAAGGCAGATGCTTCTAAATACTGAGCCAAAACAGTAAACAGGAAACCATTGACTCATCCTATTGACTCATCATTTCATAACATTTAACCTGGATAGTAGTAAGTACACTCTTAGAAAAAATGTTTCCAAAAGGATTATTCAGCTGTCTCCATAGGATCATTTAGGGTGCAGGTAGCTTAGTGGTTAGAGCATTGGGCCATTAACCAAAAGGTTGCTAGATCAAATCCCAGAGCGGACTAGGTAAAATTATTTTGTTCTGCCCCTGAACAAAGCAGTTAACCCACTGTTGCTAGGCTGTCATTGTAAATAAGAATTTGTCCTTAAAATAAAGCTTTTTTGATTCCGGGTAGAACCACAACTCAAAACGGTTCTACTTGGAACCAAAAGGGTTCTACCTGGAACAAATAAGGGTTCTTCAAAGGGTTCTCCATTATGGAGAGGAGCATTATGGACAGCCGAAAAAACAGTTTAGGTTCTAGATAGCACCATTTTTCCAAGAGTGTGGTATAGAGGAAAACTCTGCACTAGAACTAACAGTTCAAATCAGTTGACATGGTAAGTCCAAAACTTTTGTTGTTGAGCCTGCTATTGCATTTTCAGATGTAAAGCGTGTTTTCTAAACAGAAATATAAAGGCGTTTTGAGCATTTTAGAGTTGAGGCCTGCCTGCCCACAAACCTATCTGGCCAAAACTCTTGGACAGAGCATATCAGAGGCCCATTCGCTAAATTCAATTACCAGAGTCCTGTACAGAATCCGCAGGAGACAACACTACACTGGATGCTCATTCCAACTCCTCTCTCGCCAAATCCCCAAAGAAATCTCCTTCAGTCGGACAATGCACTTTTTCCCTCTTGAAAAAAAGAAAGAAAATCAATATCTGCTTTCAATACATGGGGAAGCCGATCAATATGGCCGGGGCCTTTTTTCCCCTTCTTTCTCTCCATCTCTGGCAAACGGTAAACAGAAACAATGGCATCTGGTTATTCCAGGGTCAGGGTACGAGGGGGAGATAGAACAGGCTGATGGGATGAGGAATCACCTCTCAGGATAGCCACACTTTACACCACAAATGTTTTTAATCTATTCATGGCATGTTGGGACACACACAGTTTACAAACTCCCCTTTTTCTCTTTCTGCTTGGAGAGTGTGAGGTGAAAAAGACAACATGTGTGGCAATAGAGAGGGAGAGAGACGCACTTTCACACATTGGACCTCCCTTGCATCAGCCTTGCCAGAAATATATTTTAAAACCAAACACGCACAACATATGCTATTGCAGGAGAGTCTGAACTCTGAATAAACAAGCTTGTCGAGCAAATCATCCATAGCAAGCGGACGTTACATTGTATTAAGGTAACTGGTGTTTTTCATGAGGTTGTGGTCTTGGTAGGGCACAAAGGCCTCTGAAGCTTCATTAAATTATGCAAACACCAAACATTCAAGGCCAATTGTGACCCATTATTAGTAGGCAGGGGAAATCACGCTAGGCGGTAGGTTGAGTAATGGTTGAGAAAGGATTATGTCTGTCCACAAAGTAGCCAAATATCAAATAAGACATAAAAGAGAGACATTTAGCAGGACATTTCCTGGTCAAGCAGGGTGGACTGTAGCCCAGTCTGCGGGCAGGGTGGACTGTAGCCCAGTCTGTGGGCAGGGTGGACTGGAGCCCAGTCTGTGGGCAGGGTGGACTGTAGCCCAGTCTGCGGGCAGGGTGGACTGTAGCCCAGTCTGCGGGCAGGGTGGACTGTAGCCCAGTCTGCGGGCAGGGTGGACTGTAGCCCAGTCTGCGGGCAGGGTGGATTGTAGCCCAGTCTGCGGGCAGGGTGGATTGTAGCCCAGTCTGCGGGGCAGGGTGGACTGTAGCCCAGTCTGCGGGCAGGGTGGACTGTAGCCCAGTCTGCGGGCAGGGTGGACTGTAGCCCAGTCTGCGGGCAGGGTGGACTGTAGCCCAGTCTGTGGGCAGGGTGGACTGTAGCCCAGTCTGCGGGCAGGGTGGATTGTAGCCCAGTCTGTGGGCAGGGTGGACTGTAGCCCAGTCCGTGGGCAGGGTGGACTGTAGCCCAGTCTGCGGGCAGGGTGGACTGTAGCCCAGTCTGTGGGCAGGGTGGACTGTAGCCCAGTCTGCGGGCAGGGTGGACTGTAGCCCAGTCTGCGGGCAGGGTGGACTGTAGCCCAGTCTGTGGGCAGGGTGGACTGTAGCCCAGTCTGCGGGCAGGGTGGACTGTAGCCCAGTCTGCGGGCAGGGTGGACTGTAGCCCAGTCTGCGGGCAGGGTGGACTGTAGCCCAGTCTGCGGGCAGGGTGGACTGTAGCCCAGTCTGTGGGCAGGGCAGCCTGGGTCTTCACAGGAACCTCTTATGGAGATAGTGATGAAAGTTTGGGAGGAGGGTTGAAGGGTTGGATGGTTGCGGAACGAGCCTCAGCAATGAGCTGTACAATGACTAATGTTTCCTGGGTGAGGTGCCCAGTGTGGACCTGCTCTGGCCTATGCTGCTACCATACGCTTTCCTGTTTCCTGTTTATCCTGTCCTCTCCTCGAGATACCAGTCTAACACTGCTAGAACCGTAGGTGACTGTAACTCCTTTGTTTTTGAGGGTGAAGTGTCGCCCCCTCTCTCTCTCACACTCCCCTCTCACTCTCTAACTCTCTCTTCTCATCTTCTCCTTAACCATTATTAGTGACTCAATCCTCCAGAGGGCAAACAAACTTTGGAGAAATTCTCCATAACCCACCAAGCAGAACCTATTTTCCTCTCCATGCAATTAACTGCACCAACATTGACAATAATATGATTACATCCACTTTGGCAAAGGAGGGGAGGAGGGAGCAGGATTATTAGGTATCAGCAAGGGGTTGATCGTAATGGTCGCATTTCAGAGAGACCAGCATTTTCTTTCTAGCAAATAGGGAGAGCTACTAAATTCTCCTTAGGCAGTAAAAACCAATGCAGTGGAACCAAGAGAACAAACACAGCCAACCACTCCCCCCCCTCGTTTTTTCCTTATGTTTTTTTTTACTTTGGATCTTTGCTTTTCCCCCCTTCTCTTACCTCCCTCCGATTAATTAAGCCTTTCACGGGCATGTAATTAGGAACATTAGCAAGTCATAAACTTGCCACGAGTTTCTAAATGATGTGCAGGCCCTTAGCAATTTGTTTGTAATTCCTTTTTGGGGTGACAACGGCTTTATGGAGCCCCGTCGATCTTCCTAGTTGCCCACTGTGACCCCCCCGTCCTTACTCCATTGAGTGTAGGGCCACATGGTGCCCACCCCAACTGATCTGGCCCAAAGCCTGTTGTGTTTGTTAGGGGAGGGAGAGCTGATCCCTAGTCAGTGATGAAGGGTAGTACCTAACAAGTAAACATTTTCTTTCTTTCTCTTTCTCTTTTTATTTTAGTTATTTTTTTAAGAAATGTATATAATTTATGAAAATATTGTGATAATATACCATTCCATGATAACAAATTTACAGAACTGAAGATGAACACACACACGCTCACACTGTTTGTGCGTGTCAGCGGGTTGGATCGCTAAAACCACCATTTCACTCTCTGTCTGTCAAGCTGCCATTGCTGTCACATCAAATAGCATAGGGGAGCAATGCAGGCCCCGTCCCTTTATCTTGTCAAATTCAACACATGTTCCACAATAATTCACACTAACTGTGACAATCTGCAGTGGGGCGAATGTCTGGCTCCTCACTGTGAGATCAATACTCCACTAATGCTGTGCAAGATTCATTTTTAATTCCCCATTATTTATGGCAGGTATTCAGAGAGCCAGAGAAAGAGAGAAAAGCGAAAAAGGAGCCGGAGATGAAGTGGAAATGGGAGAAACGAGGGATGGGATATATAGTCTAAATATGTAGCAGGTTGTCAGAGTATGCTGTATGAAAGCCATGAGTGGATAACATAGAGAAGTATTATGAGGGTATGGAGGATGTAGTGGCCAGTGTAGATGTAGATTGGTTTGGGTCATGGGTGTCCAGTGAGGATGCAGGCGGTTTGTGGGAGGAAAAGTATGGAAGAGAGGGCAGAGGGGAGGAGAGGTGGGGGAGAGGGCTGAGGGTTAGAGGGGTGGGTCTCTGAGCCACAGTGGGGGCTGACTGGAGGGCAAACGTAACACTCACTCCATGGGTATTTGTCCCCATAGGGGAACACATTGAGTCCACCACAAAAAAACGCTGACCACCGGAACAACTGATTGATAGGACTCTGTCCTTATTCTACCTCTCTCTCTCTGGTCTTTATTATAAAACATGAAGAGATACAATTGTGTTGTGGTGTATATTGTGTTTCAGATCCATGTGTCTGTGGTTGTAGGTATGCTCTAGCTGGAAGAGCATGTAAATGAAGTGGGAAATAGAGTCATTAGGTAAATAGAAGCCTTATACATTACATATGCATTTTCATACAGGACATTAAATGTTTTCAGCAAATTGTCATCGCACCAATCTGCTACTGCATTCATATATCTCACAATATGTGTTTTAAATATTGCATAGAAATACAGATCCTCTGACAACGTGGCAACTACTTACTGCACATACACAGCAGTGGCGGTCGGTGTCGTTTAAGATGAGGGTGGACCATTCTTTTTTTATGAGCATGGCCTTATTTCTATTACAGCATATTGCATTCACGCAGCTCAATGTAACATCTATAAGTGTAGGTACATGATACTCATATTTTCCTTATACCCATCATGAGGTTGCTACAACCTAGCCTATAAATGAAAATGTGCACAGGTTGAGAGAATTTAGAGCAATCAAGGTGACAGACACTGACACATTCAGTACTGCCTTGTATGCATCTAGCTGATCTAGGGTGTAATCATTAGTCCAGCAGTTGCAAATGAGAGTTTATATTGGACAAATTCAGGTATGTTTATCCCTGTTTTCCATTTGCTTCCGTTTATGAAATGTTTTTCAACAGAATTGGCGCAATGAATACACCCCTGATCATACGCAAACACAGTTCACTTTAATAGCAGCCAGATCGTTGTATAATTCCATCTCACATCTACGCGCTCTCTTCCTCTCACCTTTTCCCTTTGCTTGTGGACTTCAGTACACAACATAGCAGTTGTCTGTGACCAGGTGAAAAAACCTTTCCAAGACAAACCTTCATATCATAACCGCTAAACGCTACACACAGCCTACATCATTGTCACCATATTAGCTAACTTAATGTCAACATCAACATATATACTAGAACTAACGCATTAGAAAACATGCTACAATCATGCAATACAGTGTACAGTTAATTAGCAAGCAGTTTAGCAGTTACACCGGCAGGCCCCGGTGGCAATAAATTAATAAAACCAAAAGCTTACCTTGACTTAGAAGAGTTCCAGAGTTGGATAGCCATAGCCAGCTAGGCAACATAGCATCCTTCTCTGTTTGAAACAAGCATTTGAGTAGGCTAAACTAGCCAGCTGCATTTGCTAGCTAAGTAGGTGAAAGTGAAAAAAAATACAAAATATTTCTCTCTCTCTCTTTTTGTCATGCTTCTTACTTTTTAAAGACATGAATTAGTTCAAATCTGTTCAACTATTGCCTTTCTCTCTCTTTGAGTCAACTACTCACCACATTTTATGCACTGCAGTGCTAGCTAGCTGTAGCTTATGCTTTCAGTACTAGATTCATTCTCTGAACCTTTGATTGGGTGGACAACGTGTCAGTTCATGCTGCATGTGCTCTGAGGTTGGAGGATGTTGTCATAATTACTGTGTAAGTCTATGGAAGGGGGTAGACTTTCATTGTAAAACTGTGTTTTAATCAATTATTTGGAGCTCCCCAGGGGTGCGTGCTCAGTCCCCTCCTATACTCCCTGTTCACCCATGACTGCATGGCCAGGCACGACTCCAACACCATCATTAAGTTTGCTGACGACACAACAGTGGCCTGATCACCGACAACAACGAGACAGCCTATAGGGAAGAGGTCAGAGACCTGGCCGGGTGGTGCCAGAATAACGACCTATCCCTCAACGTAACCAAGACTAAGGAGATGATTGTGGACTACAGGAAATGGAGCACCGAGCACGTCCCCATTCTCATCGACGGGGCTGTAGTGGAGCAGGTTGAGAGCTTCAAATTCCTTGGTGTCCACATCAGCAACAAACTAGATTGGTCCAAACACACCAAGACAGTTGTGAAGAGGGCACAACAAAGCCTATTCCCCCTCAGGAAACTAAAAAGATTTGGCATGGGTCCTCAGATCCTCAAAAGGTTCTATAGCTGCAACATCAAGAGCATCCTGACCGGTTGCATCACTGCCTGGTACGGCAATTGCTCGGCCTCCGACAGCAAGGCACTTCAGAGGGTAGTGCGTACGGCCCAGTAAATCACTGGGGCAAAGTTGCCTGCCATCCAGTACCTCTACACCAGGCGGTGTCAGAGGAAGGCCATAAAAATTGTCAAAGACCCAGCCACCCCAGTCATAGACTGTTCTCTCTACTACCGGATGGCAAGCGGTACCGGAGTGCCAAGTCTAGGACAAAAAGGCTTCAGTTTTTACCCCCAAGCCATAAGACTCCTGAACAGGTAACCAAATGGTTACAAGGACTATTTGCATTGTGTGCCCCCCCCCCCAACCCCTCTTTTACGCTGCTGCTACTCTCTGTTTATCTTATATGTATAGTCACTTTAACTATACATTCATGTACATACTACCTAAATTGGCCCGACCAACCAGTGCTCCCGCACATTGGCTAACTGGGCTATCTGCACAGTGTCCCACCACCCGCCAACCCATCTTTTTACGCGTCAGCTAATCTCTGTTCATCATATATGCACAGCCACTTTAACCATACCTACATGTACATACTACCGCAATAAGTCTGACTAACAGGTGTCTGTATATAGCCTTGCTACTCTTTTTTCAAATGTCTTTTTACTGTTGTTTTATTTCTTTACTTATCAACACACACACACACACACACACACACACACACACACACACACACACACACACACACACACACACACACACACACACACACACACACACACACACACACACACACACACACACACACACACACACACACACACACACACACACACACACACACACACAAACACACCTTTTTTTTGCACCATTGGTTAGAGCCTGTAAGTAAGCATTTCACTGTAAGGTCTACCTACACCTGTTGCATTCGGCGCACGTGTCAAATAAACTTTGATTTGATGATTTGATTTATAGTTTTAAGGATCACTTTTTAATGTTTCACGTTTTTTTTAAATGAAATTCACTGAGGAGGACTGTCCTCCTCTTCATCCTCTGAGGAGCCTCCACTGATTCAGATAGTGTACTGTGTTCTATTCCTCTAAATGGTTACATGTTTACCTAAATTAAGTGCAGAATTAAACTGACCATTGGATTTTCAATATCCTATTCTATGATTACTGAAGAAATTGGGGGTATATAAAAAAAATTGAATCTCGTGATATTTAATGATTCATGGGAAAATTAGATGTATTATCAGAAAGACCACTCCTTCAAACTGCGCTCAGACTTGACCAAAAAGCAGTAAACATGATTCAACAACTGAAAGCAATTTTGCATAAAGGCAATTTTTTCGCTGAGTGCTCTTGTCTTCTTGTCGGTTGTTGTGCTGGTTGAAAAAGCAGCAGGCCCACTGTATTGCTTTGTATTTTTTTATTAATATCAATAGGAGGGTACAGGGGCATCTAACATGACCCAAACATCTAGTCCACATACTGCCACTTGAACAGGCAGAACAAGTGGCACAATTTTCCTGTTTCATTTGTTGACCACTTGACCATGTGCTTCCCGGGCTGGGGCTCTGGGCAGATGAGCTCTCATTCAGGGCCTCTACCTCTATCTCTGCTTCAGCTGATGAACTGGCCAGCAACAATAGCACGAGTAGGGAGCACACACAAATGCACATATCACCATTCTCCCTCCTCATCTCTCTCTCACCCTCCTCCTGCTCTCCTCGTCTCTCTCTCACCCTCCTCCTGCTCTCCTCGTCTCTCTCTCCCCCTCCCCCAGCTCTCCTCGTCTCCCTCTTTCCCTCCTCCTGCCCTCCTCGTCTCCCTCGTCCTGCTCTCCTTGTTTCTCTCACCCTGCTCCTGCTCTCCTAATCTCTCTCTCACCCTGCTCCTGCTCTCCTCATCTCCCTCTCACCCTCCTCCTGCTCTCATCATCTCTCTCACCCTCCTCCTAATCTCCTCGTCTCTCTCTCACCCTCCTCCTGCTTTCCTCGTCTCTCTCTCACCCTCCTCCTGCACTCTCCGTCTCTCTCTCACCCTCCCCCTGCTCTCCTCGTTTCTCACTCCCCCTCATCATGCTCTCCTCGTCTTTCATACACTCTCCTCCTGCTCTCCTCGTCTCCCTCTCACCCTCCTCCTGCCCTCCTCGTCTCTCTCTCACCTTCCTCCTGCTCTCCTCGTCTCTCTCTCACCCTCCTCCTGCTCTCCTCGTCACTCTCTCACCCTCCTCCTGCTTTCCTCGTCTCACTCTCACCCTCCTCCTGCCCTCCTCATCTCTCTCACCCTCCTCCTGCTCTCCTCGTCTCTCTATATCTTCCTCTTGTTTTCTTCTATTCATCCAGCATCTCCCCCTCTCCATAGCCCAGACAATGGGAGCCTAGCTGCAGCTTGCCACGGGGCCCTCCAGACAATGGAGTCTTATCATGTCGGGGGCCCGAGGGTGCCAAGGTAAATCCTACAACTTGGCAGACCCGCGTGCCAACCCAGAGATTCCAGCGTCCGCCAGCATCGCAGCACAGTCTCTCTCTGCTGTATGGCTGGCTTCCACCTCTCTTGCTTGAACATGTTTTCATCCCCACGTTTATTTATTTTTCCCTCTCTTTCTAACTGTTCTTTTCCTATTAATAAGTGAATGGGGTGAGTTCGCCACACACATCAATCAAAACATGTTGAATCCTAGTGAAAGGGGCTGGCTACAGTATATGACACTGCAATGGTTACCTTGAAAGACAGCTCCATGCTTCTCTATCCTCCTCCCCCACCACTACATTCCATCCCAGCCTGGCCACTGGAGCCTTAGTAATGGTGGGTGGGGGTTTGGGTGAATGGTGGTGCCATCTGCCCTCACCTTCAGTAGGGGTGACCCCTCCACAGGTGGCACTCCCCTTCATCTATTCAGGAGTGGGGTGGGTGTGTACATAAACGGGGCTGGCATGAAGAGTGATGGGACAGGGCACGCCATCCGCCATTCAGCGTTCATTCCCCCATTCTCCCTCCACCTCCCTCCATCCATCCTTTATGGAATCATTTGCATATTGCATAGGCTGTGCTGTTTTTATTGAGGTCATTTTTATCAGTCCTCTGTGGTGGCCAGACACAATAAATTCAGCTTACTCCTGGACAAGGAGGATCTTTTTGATCTAATCAAGCTGTTCCACGCTGAATCCATTCTCTTGCCCACCTTCCACCTTCCCCATGCTCATATGTTTGTCTCCTTGCTCTCGTCTGTCTGTCTGTCTGTCTGTCTGTCTGTCTGTCTGTCTGTCTGTCTGTCTGTCTGTCTGTCTGTCTGTCTGTCTGTCTGTCTGTCTGTCTGTCTGTCTGTCTGTCTGTCTGTATCTCGCTCGCTTGCACTGAAGCGGACAGGCATGTTCATACACACAGACACACAAAACCTGTTTGTCTTCAATATGAAAAAGAAAATCAATAACAGCTCTATTATTAAACACAAATGGTGCGGAATCTATCTTCCCCTCCCCCCATACAAATAGACCCTACAAGCAATGTCTATCATACCGGTTTGAGTGTTGTTAGCTGTGAACACAGTTAGTGTGGGCTGTGTTGTCTGTCTGAACGTCACCATGCGTTAGCTGAACGCCACATCTGCACTGGAGTCTGCACCTGCAGCCCTCTAAGCCCTCTCCTCTTCTCCCTGATCCCCCAGCACTGATCTGAGATCTGATCTCAGGCAGCTGTTCTGGAGGATTAAGCCTCTTAAAACATACTGTTCACCCTCTGAGCGCTACAGAGCTCCACAGGGCCCAGGGCATGGGGCCAGCGTTGAGGCCCACTGAGAGTCATCGTCCCTGGGGAGAGGTTCAGAGAGAGGCCCCTGAAAAGTCTCACGTTCTCCAGCCCCCAGACTCAAGATGAGAGAGGAGGGAGTTTTATGTACCACAGTAACTGGAATACAAAACTAACCTGAGTCAATGTCAATGTCGTTTGCACCTCGACTGCAACTCATCATTTATCCACCTCTGTTTTTTTTACCACTAATGGATCACCCTGAGACAACTCTCGTGACTGTGTTTTGGGGTGCATATTAAGTTGTCTCCTACATCTCAGTCAGGGTCACCATGCTGGAGGAGGTATTGATAGTGAGGCAATTAGAGGTATTGTAGATGCTAGTGTCAATCCAAACCAGGCATTGGGTTTCACAGGTAACTGAAAAACGACCAAGTGAGAAAGTGAGTTTGACTGAATACAGTCCCTAGTGTCTCAATGCACTAATTTATCCAAAGACTAGGAGTAAACATAACAGTGCCCTGTAGTGGAAAAGGTGGCGATTTTTCTCTTCTGTTTCTAACCTTCTCCTCCTCCCTCTGTCCATCCCACCCTCCCTCATTTCTTAATTTGTCTAGATGGGGTCATCTCTACAGATTAACTAAGAAAACGAGATCCTAACTGAACGTGCCACAGGGAACATCTATCACACACATCTATCAAGCTAAATGTGTCTATTTGAATTTCTCCTCTTCCCCCAGTTTTTAAAGAGAAACAAATCCATCTCTTTTGTGTTTGACAGTCCACATTAAAACTGCAAGTGCGGAGAGGAGAGAGTGGGACGGCCGCAACTTGTTTCCCACATTGCTGTAGCATGGAATGCAAATAGCCTAGCTTTCCCCTGGTGAGGAAGAGTGAGTAGAAGATAATACAAACAAAACGTAAGGAGGGAAATATGCAGAAACAGTGGCAGAGACAGCCACCATGCATGAAGAAGGAGAAAACAGAGGAGGAAAAATCTCCACCTTCAAGAAGCTTCAAGAAGCCCCTCCCACTCACGCCATCACAATATTATAGCAATAATTGCTGGCCAAAATTAAACAAGTAAAACAATGAGCTTGCCCGAGGGGCTGCCTTCCCTCTAAATCAGTCTATGCATTTTAAAAGAAGGTCACCCCCCTTGTTGGATCAGTGACACGTGCGTGGTGCGAGCAGCTGACCTGAGTTTGAATTTAGAGTGTTCATTAATAGGATATTATGCCATATGCTCACTGCACTGTCTTACTCTAATGCTTGGCTCTGACTTGAGAATTTGTAATTAGTGACGGTATAATGAGGGTATTGGAGGGACTAATACTGTGGAGCGCTGCAGGAGGAATACATTTGCTCATTGTACTGCAGAAGTGCTAGACCATCAGGCCAGGAACCCGGCCACCAGTAAGCGACGTGCAACAACCACACACACCAGACACCCGCTGAATTACAGTGGAGACATTGAACCCACCTCTCCCCAGTGCTGACAACAACACAGTGCTCCACACAAGGCGATGGCGATTTCCCCGCTAATGCAACTATGCCATGTTTCAGTGGCACTACTTCATTCTTATTCACAATGATCTTCATGGGCGGTTGTGAAGGACAGATGTTTGAGTTGTTTTGTACTCCTTTATTTTGCTGCTGTGTTGCTGTCCCAGCACATTCCCTTAATATGGTGTCATAATTATGCTGTCTGTGCTAAATGCCTATTGTGTGGCTGGTGCGGCTGCTTACAAAAGCAGCAAACACACAGATTTTCCAAGTCGCGGCAGTAAATAAACACACACATTGTGGACAACGCAAAGGAGCTATCAACACTGACAACATAAGTCAGGTGCATTGCGCCGAGCAGACAATGACAGTTATACACATCGGAATGGTAGGGAACTCAGGGGACTATAACAGCCTGCACACACTCGCGCCTCTACAGCACAGTGAATCACTGGAACTCAATAGCAACATGGCAGATCACACTAATTTATAGGCCAGGGGGGTGACAGAGATGTGTGTGAGTACTTCCACTATGAGCCATTTGCTGACATGCACCCCTCACTGACAGACAGAAGACTGTGTGTGTGTGTGTGTGTGTGTGTGTGTGTGTGTGTGTGTGTGTGTGTGTGTGTGTGTGTGTGTGTGTGTGTGTGTGTGTGTGTGTGTGTGTGTGTGTGTGTGTGTGTGTGTGTGTGTGTGTGTGTGTGTATCCCAGGATCATTACGCATTTCTCATATTCTCTAAAAAACTCAAATACTAGTTAGAAAGTTCAGTGCAGAGCAGACACAGTGTGAAATAAATTCCACCCGCGGCCCCTGCACATGACATTGCACATAAATATTCAATAAATTAGCCGGGGCCATTTTATAGATTGATCAGTCATCTCTGGCACTCTGTGACAGGCAATGCTGGGGCTGAAATATTAATGCTGACAAATTAGAGATTTCTGAGTAAATGATGTCACATCGCACGGCTTCACTCAAATTTACTCCCTGGCATGAGAGCACATTCACCGGCGTGGTGATGCAGTCCTTACCCACACCCCCCTGCACCATCCCTGCCTCCTCCTCTCCCCTGCCTCAAAATGACATTCATTATTTTATCGTTAAGCAGGAGTCCTTCTTTCCTGGTGGAAGACAAAGAGGAAACAACGAGGGGGAGAAAAATGAACCTCTAAAGGGACACCTCTTGTCCCACATCTGTGTAGTTCATCTCTAAAGGGACACCTCTTGTCCCACATCTGTGTAGTTCATCTCTAAAGGGACAACTCTTGTCCCACATCTGTGTAGTTCATCTCTAAAGGGACAACTCTTGTCCCACATCTGTGTTGTTCATCTCTAAAGGGACAACTCTTGTCCCACATCTGTGTAGTTCATCTCTAAAGGGACAACTCTTGTCCCACGTCTGTATAGTTCATCTCTAAAGGGACAACTCTTGTCCCACATCTGTGTTGTTCATCTCTAAAGGGACAACTCTTGTCCCACGTCTGTATAGTTCATCTCTAAAGGGACAACTCTTGTCCCACATCTGTGTTGTTCATCTCTAAAGGGACAACTCTTGTCCCACATCTGTGTAGTTCATCTCTAAAGGGACAACTCTTGTCCCACATCTGTGTAGTTCATCTCTAAAGGGACAACTCTTGTCCCACATCTGTGTAGTTCATCTCTAAAGGGACAACTCTTGTCCCACATCTGTGTAGTTCATCTCTAAAGGGACAACTCTTGTCCCACATCTGTGTAGTTCATCTCTAAAGGGACAACTCTTGTCCCACATCTGTGTAGTTCATCTCTAAAGGGACAACTTTTGTCCCACATCTGTGTAGTTCATCTCTAAAGGGACAACTCTTGTCCCACATCTGTGTAGTTCATCTCTAAAGGGACAACTCTTGTCCCACATCTGTGTTGTTCATCTCTAAAGGGACAACTCTTGTCCCACGTCTGTATAGTTCATCTCTAAAGGGACAACTCTTGTCCCACATCTGTGTTGTTCATCTCTAAAGGGACAACTCTTGTCCCACATCTGTGTAGTTCATCTCTAAAGGGACAACTCTTGTCCCACATCTGTGTAGTTCATCTCTAAAGGGACAACTCTTGTCCCACATCTGTGTAGTTCATCTCTAAAGGGACAACTGTTGTACCATTTCTGTGTAGTTCATCTCTGAAGGTACAACTCTTGTACCATTTCTGTGTAGTTCATTGTGCCAATTGGAGTGGAGATTTGTGGCCGGGTGGAAAGCTCCAATTTAAAAGCATTCAACTCCAATGTGTGTGTATGCATCTGTTAGCATGCATTGACGTGTGTGTGCAGACTTGTGTGTATTTTGTGGAATGATGAGAGGTGTGTGTAGGGTGGGGTTTATTAGTTGTACTCTGGACTTGGATACTCTGGGGACCCAGGTAGAAATGGCTGTGTGTGCAGGATAGGGCAGTATGTGACAGGGTCTCAGGGGAAATACACCTGAATGTCTGAGGTGGTCCCCACTTGCTCAGGAGGGCCCTGGGAAAGAGTCAAGGAGAGGATCTCTACAAGCTTCTATCACATATCACAGAAATACATTATCATTTAGCAGAGCTCAACTACTTGAGAATATGTAGGGCTACAGATAAATACATGATAATAAACAAAGTCTAGAAAACATTAAGAACACCTTCCTAAAATTGAGTTGCACCACCTTTTTCCCTCAGAAGAGCCCTAATTTGTCTTGGCGTGGCGTCTGCAAGGTATCGAACGCATTTCAAAGGGATGTAGGCTCATGATGTGACTCCAATGCTTCCCACAGTTGTGACATCAATAAGGGATCATAGCTTTCACCTGGATTCACCTGGTTAGTCTATGTCATGGAAAGAGCAGGTGTTCCTAATGTGCCTTTGAACGGGTAATGGTAGTAGGTGACAGGCACACCGGTTTGAGTGTGTAAAGAACTGCAACGCTGCTGGGTTTTTCACACTCAACAGTTTCTCGTGTGTATCAAGAATGGTCCACCACCACCCACCACCCAATGGCAGTCCAGTGATTAAAAACAGATCATTGATGAAAGGAAGCTGACACAAACTGTGCAGAGCAACAGAAAGGAAACAGTTCGTCAAACTGACAGTCCAGTACAACATTGGTGCCCAAGACTCATAAAAGAATGCACAACTCGACATACCTGGACCTTACAGTGTCCCACATCTTTCAGCAAAAAACAAGAAACAGCATTGGGCTGAGGAAACACTGGACACTGTTGAATTGAAAAAACGTTGCCTTGGTCTGATGAACCCAGGTTCCTGGTGTTTCACACTGATGGGAGGACTGGGGTATGGAGAAAACCACATGACGACATGCATCCATCATGCACATCAACATTACAGGTGGTGGTGTGATGGTGTGGGGTTTGTTTTCATGGCACATATTGGGCATTTGATAAAAGTGGAACAAGTTTGAACACCATTGCCAATCATGTGCATCCCTTCATGGCAACAGTGTATCCATCTGCGTATTGATTTTTTCAGCAGGATAATGCCCCATGCCACAAGGCTAGGATTGTCCAGGAATGGTTCCACGAACATGACAGTGAATTCAGCTTCCTGCAGTGGCCTGCCCAGTCACCAGATCTCAATCCAACTGAGCATCTGTGGGATAAGATGGAACGAGATCCACTACCAGCCAACTTGACACAACTGTGGGAAGCATTTGAGTCAACATGGGCCAGCATCCCTGTGGAATGCTTTCGACACTTTGTAGTGTCCCTACCCTGACAAATTGGGCTGTTCTGAGGGCAAAAGGCTGTGCAACTCAATTTTAGGAAGGTGTTCCTAATGTTTTGTGAACTCAGTGTATATCAGACCACTGAGAAATGCAGCAGAATATAAGATATCACTGAGAAATATTAAAGTATTTATCAGAGGACTGCAAATGGATGTATGAAATCATATGAATGCTGAGAAATGCATGAGAACACTTAAGAGCACTGCTCCATGAATTCTCAACGCTGCCTTTGCCACTGCCTATGGCAATACATATAAGATTTATGAAAATCCATACATTACGCAAATCATAAGCCAACATGTTTTAAAACTCCTTTTCTCTCATTGAGAACGTACAAATCTATCTCGACTTTACTAAGCAATGTCAGGTCTTTTGGACATAGACCAGCATTGGAACTCTCATGGTCCAGATTTTTGTGATGTAATGGTGTGTTTGGTCTTTGTTGGGATCTTTGTTGTGTAATGGTGTGTTTAGTGTTGAAATGCTGAGTAAGACATACTGTACAGCATGGCTCTTAGATATGCATCGGTCCTAAGATTGACCTGTGAGGTATTACAGGGGGAGAGAGAAGGCCCTGCTCAGCAATAATGCCTGGTTCATCTGCTGCTAGTCAGCCTGTAATGAATGAGCCCCCAGTCTGAAATCAATAGTATCGGTGAAGAATCGTCCACCACCCGACAGCAAAAGATGAGCCAGGAGAAATTCTGTCGATAAACACCACTATGGATGCCCCTCAATACCCCCGCCACACCCGTTTCCTGGGTTTCCTGTGTTAGGTTAGCATTACATGTTTTATCCCTAAGCCCAATGCGGGGGAGCAACCTGGGACACATACAGAGACAAACACAGACACGCACTCATACACGCCGGCACACACACCCAAACCCCTTCCAAACTATAATGTAACAAGCAGCAGCCCCTCAGCCTGTCCTGCTGTATTGAGTATGGAGCTGTGAGCGATATAGTCTAAATAACCCCTCTCTGACATGAATCAGGAGAGCAGCACCAAACCTGCAGGGGCAGCCATGGCCGTTTGTGTATTTGAGGCAAAGTGGCATGCTTTCTCCTGACATTTGTTGTGGGGAATGTGTGAGAGCTCAGGACTGGGGTTGATATCACCTGTCTGCACAAATACACCCTCTTTGGTTGGAGATTAAATAGTGAGAGCACAGAGGAGAAGCCAGAGAGAACTTTCAAAGGTGTGTAGCTGTGTGTGAGTATGAATGGTTGAGTGTGTCTGCCATCTTCCTCAGACCCTTCCACCAGGAATGAAGCCGAGGCCTGGGCTCTGGAGATGACTTCTACCATCTCCCCCCAAAAAGTGAAATATCTCAACAAAAAAGAAAGACAGAAAAAAAGTAGGGAAAATATCTGTGGTCCGACTGTCAGCTGTGGTGATGAATGGAAATGGACCTCTCTCCTCTCGCTGCTCTTAATGCAATCACTTCGGCACGGCACAGCTGCCATCTTTGATGCTGGCCCGTTTTTGTCAATTCTGAGCAAATTACTCCGTCAGAACCCGGCGGCGCCTGTCCGTCAGGCTGAAGGGCAGGGAGATGTCGCAGAGACAGGTGACTGACAAGTAGAGGAGGAGCAGAGGAGGAGGGGGAGGAGAGAAGGAGGGAGATTGAGAGGAAGTGGGAAAACGAGGGAGAGAGGGGAGAAGCAAAGAAAGAAATAAAACGAGCAGAGGGCAAAATAGAAAAAGGGGATATTTTTTTACCCATCGTCCCTTGGGCACGGCAGTATCAAGTCAATCTGGGGGCTAATTGGTGTCAGGGCTTGAATCCTATCTCCTTGAGAGACGAGCAGAAGGTTGATGAAGTTGGATGTACAGGATGATAGGGCACAACAATGGCAGGCAGGAATAAAGGCTGCTACCACGAAGCTCTCTTTCCTCTACGAGAGCATACTTCTGACCTTGGCCTTGTCCTTGCCACTCACAACTTTCTCTCTCTCGCTCCCTCATTCAACTTCTTTTCACAATACATTCTCTCATTCTCTCATTCTGTGGCCGCCAGTGAATCTGGACCGTCAGAGAATATTTTTTGCTTCCCAAAATACTGTAATCTTAAAAGGTGAGGTAAAGGGCATGAACATATAATATTGAAATGTGATAAACATGTTAGTTGGTGCGAATGAAATTGTGAGGGAAGCATAGAGTGATCCCATTATTCGTCAGAGGTAGAGACACCTCCACTATAAATTATATCTAATGAGGCAGAGGATTTGGTGTTTTTTTGTGACGGGCGTGTTGACAGGACCCCTTCGTCTCTGTCGCGGCCCTGCCCCTATTCATGATGCAACAGGCTCAGCTCTGGGCCTCTGCGCCGCCTTCGCTCTCTACTTCACGTGCTCAGAGCGAGTGAGACACCGGTGATGTGTGTTATCACAGAGGTGCCGGCAGCTGTCAACAGGTACACGGCGGCAGGTCTTACCACAGACTGGCAGGTGATACCTCAACGCAGGCTGGATGGAAAGTTTAATGCACCGCTCTCCCCAATACCTCCCCCCAAAACCCCTTGCTTTCCGACACAACATTAATGCATAAGTGCTGCCACAGAATGGCAGAAAATTAAGCACATGAATTTGGAATCAGAAACACAGCAAACACAAAACACATGAAAGGGAGTGAGGTGTATTTTTGTTCTCTCTCTGTAGTTATATGAAGGCTATGATAAGAAAGAAAATATCTCGCAGGTCTGTGGCACTCTGCTTGGAGAACAATGGGGCGATTGAGGGACTCGGTCTGAACGCACCATATCAAACCATGCCCAGTCAAGGAGTGAGAATGTGAAGGAGCTAGAGATAAACAGATGAAAGGAGAGAACAACAGAAAGTTAGAAACAGAAGAGGATGGATAAAAGTGAGAGAAACAGAGAGTGTGAGGGAGAGAGGAAAGAGAGCCATGTTGTGAGCACCCAAAGTGGTGGTGGTCAGTCAGAGACCCAGACACTTGCAAATCCTGACCTTTCACAGCAGCCCACCATGGATAAAGATAATTAGCCCAGTCAACTCAGACTATCCCTCTGACTACCCCCTCTGACTACCCCCTCTGCCACCAGCTAAACCCCAGCACCCAAATAGAGCTCAGTTCTAAAATACACTCCTGCCACAGACACATACTGCAATTAAAACTGTCTCATCCCTGCTCTCAAAACAGCAACACACATGGACCGACAGCTGACACACTCACACAGACCGACAAAGTTACACACCCAGGCACAGGCCCAAGAAAAACACCAGCATGGGAAGGGAAGGATGGAACTGGACTGGCATCTGGCTATCCAACTTCCATCATCCTCTCTGTCTTGCTTTTCCACTGTATCCTTCTCTTTCTCACTGTCTCTCTTTCTCTCTCTCCAATGCAGTTCAGATGCATTGCTAGTGCAGAGGCGGACAAGGACGTGTGAAAACATCCAACGTTTTGTGTTTTCTTTTTAATTATGGCAGATTAAGAGATTTAGCATCCCATCTCAAGACCACAACTGTCAAAACAGTTGGCAGGAAAAGCCCATTCTCACACCTCCCCCTTCCTCCACCCTACTAGCCCTCAGCCTTTGAGCCGCATGCCAGTCCACCCTTCCAAATTCATGAATACAGAGCTGTGTGAGTGGGCATATTTTAGAGTCAAATTTGTTTGTTTGTGCACATGCATGTTTGTGTGTGCAATGTTGGAAGGGGGTTTGTGTGGGTGTCAGTCCAACATGTCAGGTGACAGTTGCTCTTCATATTTCAGTTTTTTCCTCGATAACAAAGTTTAGATTTGTTAGTTAGGCAGTTAGGTGAGCACTGTGTGAGGCACCTGAACTGTGTCTGCCCTCAAGTTCAGCCTTAAAGAAACAGCAGCTGTCTGCTACTTGCCTGCCTTCCCTTTGTCTCTCCATCTACTGTGAGAATCCTTCCCACAACCTGCATGTCCCTGTGTAACCTCTGACCTTAACCGCTGCACTAATACCTCCAGCTGCCAATGTCATGGCCTGACAGGTTGGCAGCGGGGCCTTTGTCTCTGACGTTCTCTCCCTCTCTCCCACCCCTCCCCCCACCCCTCCATCCAACCCCCATTGCACACACACAGATAAATGATTTCTATTTGTCCTCTGCGGCGAGGAAAGAAGTTATCGATACAATCCACCAAATGATGTCAAGGATTTGTCAGCAAAGCTTATGAATGCCACAAACACCCCCCACCCCCCTCCATCCCCCTCCAAAACACCTCTGCAGGCCAGGAAGATTGAGAGCCAGGACACTTTATTGATTCTACCCTCCCTCACCACCTCTCCCATCACCCTCACCTTCTTAAATGGAAGCTCAGTCTACAAAGGAGAGAGCGGCAGCTTTTGTGTGCTAAAATGTGGCTAAAAGCTGTCTGTCTGTGGTGTTCAGGAAGGTAGGGATTGAATTCGATATTAGGATCTAACACTGGCTTCCAGCAGATGGGGTTCTGTTCTCACTAAAGGACTGGGGTGGGACGCTCTTTGGCCGGATGGGATCACACCTCCCCTTGCTTCCCCTTCCTTTGCCTTATTGTTTGGGATCAGGCGGATGGATGCCTGGTAAATAGATCAACTTTGTGGAGTTGACAAAGGGAGGCGTGGAGTGGGACGGTAGGAGAGCAGAGCCGATGGCATTGAGGAACGTCCTGACGGTGGGTACAATGCCTTGGCCATGAAGGCTCTGTGGCTGACAGAGAAAAGGAGAGGACAAGGAGAGGAGGTAAAGAAAGATCAACTGACTGGCAGAGACCGCAGTATGGAGAGCAAACAAAGCAGGGATGGAGGGAGGAGAAGAAGGGGGTTTGAGGATGACGGGGAAACGTGTACAGAAAAAGATGATGTGCAGTGTTCAATTAAATCAATACAATGAATGTATAGTTTGAATTCAAATTAAATACAAAATGAAGTCCATAGCATAGTACAATTCTTTACAATTGGTCCAAAATATAACAAAGTATGGTCATTGCCACTCTATCAATTAATGTGATTTGTTAAACCCAGGTTATGAGGGAGTCTCGGGTGATACACATTCTTCCCTCTGCCCTATCCTATCCTGTTCTCTTCACAGTACAGGAGAACACACAAGGACTCCCTCCCGTCTCCCGAGGTAAAGCTCTTTGGCAAACACTGCTCTGATTAAAACAAACAGGCCAGTGAGCCTCTCTGTCGGGGGGCGACAGGGCAAACAGGCCCCACGCAGCAGGAGGGCCTGAGACAGAAGCAGAATCACACTACAGACAGACAGTACTGCATTGAGTCACAACGAGGTAGTAAAGCTCTGAGGGGCTGAGACAGTGACAGGTCAAAGACAGAGGTGTGACACAGCATGGAGTCACAGACAGCACAGTGTGGAATGAGTCATAGCAGTCCATTAAAGACAGTACAGAGTTTAAGACAATCGTCTTGACAAGCACAAACTGCCACTAATCCACTAACAGTGACCCATCACTAGCGGTTACAAACAATATAGAGCAAAACAACACAATAGGGGAGTCACAAACAAAACAGTCACAGACTAAACAAAACAGTTACAGACTAAACAAAACAGTTACAGACTAAACAAAACAGTCACAGACTAAACATAACAGTTACAGACTAAACAAAACAGTTACAGACTAAACAAAACAGTCACAGACTAAACAAAACAGTCACAGACTAAACATAACAGTTACAGACTAAACAAAACAGTTACAGACTAAACAAAACAGTTACAGACTAAACATTGTCATTAAGTCATTGAGTCACAGAACTCTTTACACAATGGACATGACCCTGGTCTTATGTTATGCTATGTTGCCTTCAGGCCCGTCTACTACCTCAGTGTCCTGAGCAGAAAGGGGATGAGTGGGGGCTACCATCACACGTACGATGGCTGTCATTTCTCGATGCACCCAATGGTTTTAATGTCTTGGCTTAAAACAGCATGGGATCCTGCCAAGATTAAGTATCGGATCTCAAGGCATTAGGCGAGCATGTGAAATCACTCTCGATGGTCTCATTCTCCCCTAATTCAATTAGGCTCTCTCCCAGAGAAGAGCAGAGCAGGCTGGGACCAGACATTCTCTCTCTTTTTTCCCCCAAGGAGACATGGAGAGCAGACCAAGGCTGCGTGCCCGAGGTGTTGGGGCTAAAACCCGACTCCCTGTACCTAACACCACCCTCCCTCCCTTCCTCCATCCCTTTCTCCCCCTCTCCCTCTCGCCCACCGCCCTCTCCGCACGCTAACACCCCGATAAACATCTGATGCCGAGGGGTCAGCCAGAATCCCATGACATCATCACAGCAGAGAACAGAGAAAGTGTCTCTCAGCCAATCAGAGCACAGCTGTGCTGAGGTCGGCTCTCTCAGGCCATGATGTCATGTCTGGGGTTCGTAGGATTAAAAAGGGCCAGGGCGCTACGCTGTGATTGGCTGAATGGGAATCAGCTGTCCCGTCTAGAAAGGTGTCAATTTCATTTTACTTATCACTATTTCAGCCTATCATGGTTTAATTACACAATTTAGGGGATAAAAAACTAATTGTAGCCAGTCATAACAAACGAAGTTAGTTCATAAAACAGTGACAACATCAATAAGAAATAATACAATTTAAGAATACTAACATAAAGTAAATGGCTTAGTGGAATAGAATTAACATCTTGTATAGAGTGAAAGGGTCTCTAAACTTCATCGCTTGAAAGATGACCTAACGGGACACTTGGACTGGACAGTGCTTTACTTTGACTAGGAATGTAGCCACTGTGGTGCTGAGTTTCAGTAGTAATGCGCCTGAGAGCTGACCTCATGAAGGCTGGCCTCACAGTGTCGAGAAAACATCTGACCCTGCAGACACCTTCCATGCTCTGTTCCTCACCTCCGATTGACCTCTGGACTATGGAAACACACAAACATAGAAACATTCTCTCTCCCTCTCTAGTCTCCCTGTCTGCTTCCCCCATTAAGTATCTCCTTTCATATTTACAGAGGCTTACAAACAGGGCCACACCGTTTGGCTGCTTCTCCTTGGCTACCCAGTCCATCTGCCATTTATCTGAGGGATTACTGCAGTGGGGCCAGCTACCACAGATTAGAGACAAAGGCCAAATTAAAACAGGGGCTATCAACAAACACAGGGACAAGACGGCAGGGAGCTGATCCAATTACACTGATAACCCACAGAGCCTGGGAGCTGGAGGAGACACTGAGCTGGGACATATAGAGGTAAACACATACAGATGCACAGGGAGAGACACACATACAGCTACTCCAGCCAGGCAGCCACCTTTCCAAGTACAGGTCACAGGCGACAACAAATGTGCATAGACAAGAGCTCCATTGGCTTTCGCCAATTTTACATAAACTCAGCAAAAAAAGAAACGTCCATTTTTCACGTTCGTAAAAATCCAAATAACTTCACAGACCTTCATTGTAAAGGGTTTAAACACTGTTTCCCATGCTTGTTCAATGAACCATAAACAATTAATGAACATACACCTGTGGAAAGGTCGTTAAGACACTAACAGCTTACAGATGGTAGGCAATTAAGGTCACAGTTATGAAACCTAGGACACTAAAGAGGCCTTTCTACTGACACTGAAAAACACCAAAAGAAAGATGCCCAAGGTCCCTGCTCATCTGCGTGAATGTGCCTTACATGCTGACCAGACCGGACACTTTGCGTGCGCGAGCGTCACAAATTAAATTTAGAAATCCATGTTATTCAATTATTGCACCCACACTGGTTGCGCGTGCCAACAAGCGTCTGCGACACCAAGGGCTAAAATAGAACTCATTCCTATTTCTGACGCAGACCGCGCTGAAAGTCCTGCCTCTCCCATCTCCTCATTGGTTTATAGAAGCAGGTACTGAAAGACAAACTGTTTTGCCGGTAGTTGTGGTAATACAATCACTGGGGCCAAGCTTCCTGCCATCCAGGACCTCTAAAGCAGGCGGTGTCAGAGGAAAGCCCAAATAATTGTCAAAGACTCCAGCCACCATAGTGGCTGGAGTCTAGGGTCTAGGTCAAAAAGTCTAGGTCAAAAAGTCTTAACAGCTTCTACCCCGAAGCCATAAGACTCTTCAACAGTTAATGAAATGGCTACCCAGACTGTTTGCATTGTCCCCACCCTAACCCACATTTTTACACTGCTACTACACTCTGTTTATTATCCATGCATAGTCACTTTACCTCTACCTACATGTACATATTACTTCAATTACCTCGACTAACCGGTGCCCACGCACATTGACTCTGTACCGGAACCCCCTGTATATAGCCTCGCTACTGTTATTTTAGGGCTTGTAAGTAAGCAATTCACTGTTCTACACCTGTTGTGTTCAGTACGTGACAAATAAAATTGGATTTGTAATAATACCTTGTAACAGCAGAATTAGAGGGTTTTGTTGTACGGTACTGTACATTGAATATACCAAACATTAGGAACAACTTCCTAATATTGAGTGGATTTTACAAGTGACATCAATAAGGGATCATAGCTTTCACTTGGATTCACATGGTCAGTGTATGTAATGAAAAGAGCAGGTGTCCTTAATGTTTTGTACACTCAGTGTATAACACTGCTTTAATGGAAACTCTGCCTGGGAACAGTGTGAACTAGGAAGTGAGTGACAGCGACAGTGTGAGATCAGTGTGCCCTCATCGCCAGCCGGCAGCAGACAGATAACCATACTAACCTTTATCTTTCCTCTCGGCCAATCCTCCACCAGCTCATTACCGCCCGAGCCCCATTGTGTTAATCGAAGCCATGCTAACGATGCTCCTATCCTGCTCTATAAAAGCAGAAGGACTTGTCGCTCCCAATACCCTGGCTCTCCCTCCAGCTACACAGGTAATTGAATTGTGGCAGGGCTCTCGCTCTCGGTAAACTGGCTTGTTTTAATAACTTCACTAGATTATGTGTAATAAGTGTGCCTTAAATGCTCTTTTAGTCGGGCCGGGGTGGATGAGGAAGGGCAAATGTGATAATAGGAATGAGGAAAAGGGAAAAAAGAATTATCCAGACCCGCTTTGGGGACAGATGTAATCACAGACTTTGGCGTATTGGCTTGTCTGTCTGCGAACGCAGTTCAACTGTGGGACATAGAGGAGACTGCAGTGCAGAGGGAGATACTGTACAGAGAAGACTGCACTGCAGGGACACTAACACTTTACAACTACAACAGTCTAACAACCCTAAGCTTTATCTGAATAACACTATCATCAGACTGACATTATTTCACCATACTAGCGTCACACTACGCTATACAACACCCCATCTGTGCCCATTTGCTGAAAATCAAAACAGCTCATATGTTTATAAAATAAGGAGTTAGTGGGCCATTGAAGGGTCGTTGATGTGATTGTTTTGTCTGGATGCCAGTGTTTTGAGGTCAGCCTAGAGTTCAATTGGTCAAAGGTGAGACTGAGGTCGTTTCTTATCAGTCTGGAGCCGATGGCCTGGTGTCAGTGAGAGGCAGGTGTCAGATTCAGTGGTATAGCCTGGCTTAACCATGCTAAAGGAGGGGCAAACAGGGAAGGAGAAGGGTCATCAGATTCTCCAAAAAAATAAACAAGCAGGGCAGAGAATGTGCCCCTGCCGCAAATGTATAGATAGATACACAAGGCACGATGTAAGGTAGAGCTATTACTACATGAAGAAGAAAAATAGGGAAAAAAATAGTGGATAATGAGAACAAGACAATGCAATGGACTGGTGAGGAGACAAATAAAGAGAGATACAACAATAAAGAAAAAACAGAGAGAGAGACAGAGAGAGAGAGAGAGAGAGAGAGAGAGAGAGAGAGACAGAGAGAGAGAGAGAGAGAGAGAGAGAGAGAGAGAGAGAGAGAGAGAGACAGAGAGAGAGAGAGAGAGAGAGAGAGAGAGAGAGAGACAGAGAGAGAGACAGAGAGAGAGAGAGAGAGAGAGAGAGAGAGAGAGAGACAGAGAGAGACAGAGAGAGACAGAGAGAGAGAGAGAGAGAGAGAGAGAGAGAGAGAGAGAGAGAGAGAGAGAGAGAGAGAGAGACAGAGAGAGAGACAGACAGACATACAGACAGAGACAGACAGAGAGATACAATAGAGACTGATCTGCAGTCAACAGGGTTGTGTGTTTGTGACACGAGGAGCAGTACTGCCAGACAGCGATTAGCATAATACTGTGTGTTGTCAGAGGAGTGACTGCTGGCGCAGGTAGTTATCTGAGGGGACAGACACACTCTGTGTGTGTGTGTGTGTGTGTGTGTGTGTGTGTGTGTGTGTGTGTGTGTGTGTGTGTGTGTGTGCCTTTACCCATCACCCCACTGGACAGTTGGCATCCCTTAGCCCTGTGATTAGTGTGTCAACGTCTTTACATGTTGACGGGAACACGCCACACGCATCTACATCCACATATAAATGTAAATGAGGATCCCGCCCATGCACCCGCCCTCCTATTCTTTCCTCCTACGTATTCTTCACACACCTGCGTCGTCAAGGGCGATGACAGCTCAGGGTTGATTTGACGGCAGCCCACCTCCTTAGAGACGGCACAGAAATGAGAGCTGCTCTCTCCCTCTGACATCATCAGAACGATCATGGGATGCCCGTCCCTCTGCAGATGTCAGCGGAGACAGAGCTGGAGACATATGGACAGGAAACTTTTTACAAAACCGTAACAAACTTTTGGCCCATTATTTTTTGTAATTCGTACTCTAATTCCTGGGCTACATGCGGACAAGCTCTCATCAGAGAGAGCTCCCAGTGAAATGACAGCTATTCAACTGATTCTAGAAGTGATCCCTACGTCAATCCAAGTCTCGCTGGGGTGATTGATTGGGAATTGAGCTCAGAGACATTGTGGGAACACGCTCCATATTGACAAATCAGTAATGGATGTTTTGTCTGCAGTGAGCCTCTTCGTTAAAGACGGCAGGGTCCTATACAGACTAGAAAAAACAGCATTTCTACTAAATTAAAGAATTTGATCTGTTTTTCCACACAATGCTTCACATAATGTCAGTGAAACGTTCTATCAAAGAGAGCCTATCCAGTGCACTAAAACTGAGGAAAAAAGAGCAAGGATCAATCTGAAGGTACTGCTTTTCTGACTCTGTGTGTGTGAAAGTCTGTACTTTGGTGCTCACACTTGTATGTGCGTCCGTCTTTTCATCTGTCCCTGTTTGTGTGTGGGTGTGTGTGTGTGTGTGTGTGTGCGTGCTTGTGCATGGGTGTGTACTCTGGAGCAATAGATGTGGGTAGAGGTGAGTCCGCCAGAGTCAGGTCTGGTCAGCAGAGAGAGTGATTATGTCTGACCCTGTGTAGAAGAGGGGTCACTGTGGGTGTCTGATGGAGGTGTGAGACAGGGGCTGAACCCAGCTTGGCCTCACCTGCCACTGCATGAGACGCGCCTGTTAGCTTAGACGCGATTGCTTTTGGAATTGAAGGCACTTAGGAGGCTAACCCCTGGCTACAGTGGTACACCTGATACAGACAGACTGCTGAGGATGGCAACCTGGCGGCCGAGCATGTTCTGAGGGCTATCAGACACTTCAGACTCCTGGTTTTGAAGTGTGTGTTAAAGCATGAGTTGGGAAAAAGAAGATGGAATTGATCTAATACAGTCACAAGGGCGTTTTCAATATAGACAAAACCGATATTAAAAACTATTGAGGATGACATCAAAAGTAGTTTACTTTACAATATGGTCCTACACAACCAGCAGACCAACAGCCCCTGTCACTCAGAATGAGTGGAAGGAACTGTCAACCATTAATTTGCTATTTTCCAGCTGGTATTCCTGATATTCATTATTCCATTATTCATTATTCCAGTGACATTAACACTGCTCTGACTAGAACAACCATTTTAACCTATAGAATTGTTTACACTGCAAGTATAGATAAGAAAGCAGTGAAATGAAATGTATTAATTAAATGCATGTCAATTCCCTTTAATAGCATTCCATGGGTTCATCATCTGAGCAGAAGAAACCCCCTTGCTCCCAATGTGCTGTCTTCCATGTTCTCTTCCTCTATCCTTCCTTTGTCTCCTCTCCCTCTCTCCCTTCTTCCCTTCTCTCCTCCTCTATCCCTCCTTTATCTCTCCTCTCTCCCTCCTCCCCTCTCCCTCCTCCTCTCTCCCTCCATGCCTCTCCCTCCTCCCCTCTCCCTCTCCCTCCTCCCCTCTCCCTCCTCCTCTCTCCCTCCTCCCCTCTCCCTCCTCCCCTCTCCCTCCTCCCATCTCCCTCCTCCCCTCTCCCTCCTCCCCTCTCCGTCCTCCTCAAACCCTCCTCCTATCTCCCTCCTCCCCTCTCCCTCCTCCCCTCTCCCTCCTCTCCTCTTCCTCCATGCCTCTCTAAGCAGTGTGTCACTGTGTTACTACGGCCTCTGCAATTAAAAAACATGGGCAGGGAAGAGGGACGTGCAGGTTGTCCTCAGAGAGAAAAAAGGCAATACAACACACACATTGGATGATAATATACATACACCTACATGCTCGCATGCACCGCAAGCGCGCACACACACAAACTAACAAACAAATCCCTGTTTTATAAAATATAATATAAATATAATATAATAAATATATGCCATTTAGCAGACGCTTTTATCCAAAGCGACTTACAGTCATGTGTGCATACATTCTACGTATGGGTGGTCCCGGGGATCGAACCCACTACCCTGGCGTTACAAGCGCCATGCTCTACCAACTGAGCTACAGAAGGACCAATATAAAATCTGAATGGAATTTGTATTTTTTATTTTTTTGCATCTGAACAATGACTATATTGATGTCATACAGAAAATTCAACATTAACATCTTGATGAGAACTGAGATGAACAAACTATTACATTTTTCCCCTGAAGGCTACATTAGGCTACCACATAATATATACACTATTCAGTAAAAATGCATTTAATTCAAACTAGTTCAATAGTTTGTTTGAATGCATTCTAATACATCAGGTCATGTGAAATTAATTAATCAAGTTGGAAAGGGAAAATTAATGTAATCTACCTGAGTTTGTGTGGGTGTGTTTATGTACAGTATGTACTGCAAATGTGTGTTTATACATGTGTGTTTGTGTGATGTGTGAGCATACAAGTGTGAGAGTGTGTCTGTATGCCTGTGTGTGTATTGAGTCTGTATTGATATGGTGTAGACTAGAGAAGGGGCAGATGGTGTCAGCAGGCTGCGTCCTCCCCAGGACTAATCTGCCCCCAGCCTCGAAGAGAGGAGAAGGCAAGCCCAGCCAGTCTAAATTCATACTCTCTCCCCATCTTTGATAGTCAAGAGGATTACACCTTGTTTTCAAATAGAGCTAGGCCAGAAAGGGGAAAGAAAGGGGGACACATCACCAAATGGAATTAGAGCCTGCATAAAGGCCTACTTCCTCCATTGTAAACTCCTTCCAGTTCATTAAGCGTAATCCTTATTAGGGTGTAAGTAACAGGGGCTTCAATGGGCCTGCCCTGGCCTAAGGGACATGTGTGCCTATTGTGGCGGCTTGGGGGTTATTCTTGCCCCTGTGGTGGGGGGGGGGGGGGGGGTCCACTCCACTGCTCCTCGGGCCTACCCACCCCTGAGACCCTGTGACAAGCGTGGAGCTGTCCTCCTTTTGTGAATCAATTTGTCAGGGCTGTCTCCGGGCCGGACACACGGCAGCAGGGTCACTGGCAGCCATGTTAATACAGATGTAGATGCCAATAAGGCCTCTTAATCAGGACATAAGATGGAGCGATTGACTTTTAAAGAAGACATACAGTGGACCAGTTATTTAAATCTCTTCCATCTTCCTCCCCACCCTTTCTGGGACAACTAATACACAAATACTTCGGCCCTCTTTGAATACTTTGAAATGGCAACGTTGTTTCATATCTTAAAATACTGAATTGGACATGATTGGATAGGATGAACCACTAATACAGCAGTACAGTGCTCTCAGGTGGCTCGCAGTTTATAACAGGGTTTAGCACCTGACTAGGACCTGTGTGAAACTCGTTGAAGGTACCAACAAACACACACACATGCATACACGTACACACACACACAAAAAGCGAGCACACACACAGCAATTTACAACACACCTCTTTTGATGGAAAGAGCTTATACATAAAACATAAAAGGGCTCATAACTGTTGTAGGGAGAGAGAGAGAAGAGGAGTGATAGCAACAAACAAACAGACAGAGGTAAAAGAACAGATAGCCCTCCGTAACGCTCCAGTAATGAATATTCAGATCCCTAACACCTGCTTTCCAACAGAGCACATGCGTAGGAGAAAAAGATTAAAGAGGACTTGGAAATTGCAATCAGAAGTCTCAATTCTCGACTTCGTTAGACAGCACAGAACACAATTAGCTGCGGACACTAAGAAATGATTTGGAGGCAAACCAATCAAGCCCAGAGCAGGCGACCTGGGTTACGGATGCCTTCAAATCCAAATGAATCAACACGGACAACAGGCACAATGGCCCTAGATTAGCGCCCGTGCCCATATTAACAGCCCTCGTTTAACACCATTTAAGCAGACAGAAATCCCCAAGTTTCTAAATTGGAAATTCATTCCCTCAGGTACTTCTCTCATATGAGAAAAGTTGAAATGCATTTGATCTGCCCTAATTTCAATTAATTAGCGGCAATGACTGTTGGGGGAGCCCCTAAGGGTGCGAAAAGTGGGCTGACGGGTCTGAGGAGGATCACATTGGGAAAGTATAGAAAAGTGCCATCAATAAACTGCTACAGACTCATTACTTCACTAAATGGCTCTCCCAAAGTCGTGACATTTTAACACAGGACTGGAGCCTAATTACTAGTCACAGCATCCATTACAACCCCCTCCGCCCTCCTTCTCTCCATCCCTCCCTGTAAACAGTGGAATCCGTTCCTTAATAATGACTGCTCTGCTGGCTACTGTTAGATTAGAGCCCACCATCTTAGCAGTGTGTGTGTGTGTGTGTGTGAGGGGGGAGTTGTCAACACACACATCTCAGTGTGGAACATACTTGCATTAACCTCAAACTCAAATCAAATCAAATCAAATTGTATTGGTCACGTACACATGGTTAGCAGATGTTAATGCGAGTGTAGCGAAATGTTTGTGCTTCTAGTTCCGACCGTGCAGTAATATCTAACAAGTAATCTAACAATTTCACAACAACTGCGTTTACACAAGTGTAAAGGAATTTATAAGAATATGTACATATAAATATATGGGTGAGCGATGGCCGAACGGCATAGGCAGGATGCAGTAGATGGCATACAGTATATACATATGAGATGAGTAATGTAAACATAATATAAAGTGGCATTGTTTAAAGTGACTAGTGATACATTTATTACATCCCATTTTTAATTATTAAAGTGGATAGAGATTTGAGTCAGTATGTTGGCAGCAGCCATTCAATGTTAGTGATGGCTGTTTAACAGTCTGATGGCCTTGAGATAGAAGCTGTTTTTCAGTCTCTCGGTCGCAGCTTTGATGCACCTGTACTGACCTCGCCTTCTGGATGATAGAGGGGTGAACAGGCAGTGGCTCGGGTGGTTGTTTTCCTTGATGATCTTTTTGGCTTTCCTGTGAAATCTGGTGGTGTAGGTGTCCTGGAGGGCAGGTAGTTTGCCCCCGGTGATGCGTTGTGCAGACCTCACTACCCTCTGGAGAGCCTTATGGTTGTGGACGTAGTAGTTGCCGTACCAGGCGGTGATACAGCCTGACAGGATGTCTCGATTGTGCATCTGTAAAAGCTTGTGAGTGTTTTTGGTGACAAGCCAAATTTCTTCAGCCTCCTGAGGTTGAAGAGGCGCTGTCTGTGTGGGTGAATCATTTCAGTTTGTCCGTGATGTGTATGCCGAGGATCTGAAAACTTTCCACCTTCTCCACTACTGTCCCGTCGATGTGGATAGGGGGGTGCTCCCTCTGCTGTTTCCTGAAGTCCACGATCATCTCCTTTGTTTTGTTGACGTTGACTGAGAGGTTATTTTCCTGACACCACACTCCGAGGGCCCTCACCTCCTCCCTGTAGGCCGTCTCGTCGTTGTTGGTAATCAAGCCTACCACTGTAGTGTTGCCTGCAAACTTGATGATTGAGTTAGAGGGGTGCATGGCCACACAGTCATGGGTGAACAGGGAGTACAAGAGAAGGCTAAGAACGCACCCTTGTGGGGCCCCAGTGTTGAGGATCAGCGGGATGGAGATTTGGTTACCTACCCTCACCACCTGAGGGCGTTCCGTCAGAAAGTCCAGGACCCAGTTGCACAGGGCTGTATCGAGACCCAGGATTTCGAGCTTAATGACGAGTTTGGAGGGTACTATGGTGTTAAATGCTGAGCTGTAATCGAAGAACAGCATTCTTACATACGTATTCCTCTTGTCCAGATGGGTTAGGGCAGTGTGCAGTGTGATTGTGATTGTGTCGTCTGTTGGGGTGGTAAGCAAATTGGAGTGGGTCTAGGGTGTCAGGTATGGTGGAGGTGAGAACTTCATGATGACGGAAGTGAGTGCTACGGGGCGATAGTCGTTTAGCTCAGTTACCTTTGCTTTCTTGGGAACAGGAACAATGGTGGCCCTCTTGAAGCATGTGGGAACAGCAGACTGGAATAGGGATTGGCTGTGGTGAAGGAGAGCCCGCAGGTTATGGTAGCGGGCCGTGTCAGCGGCACTGTATTGTCCTCAAAGCGGGCAAAGAAGTTGTTTAGTTTGTCTGGAAGCAAGAAGTTGGTGCCCGCGACGGGGCTGGATTTATTTTTGTAATCTGTGATTGACTGTAGATCCTGCCACACACGTCTCGTGTCTGAGCTGTTGAATTGCAACTCTACTTTGTCTCTATACTGATGCCTAGCTTGTTTGATTGCCTTGCGGAGGGAATAGCTACACTGTTTGTTTTTGGTCATGTTTCCGGCCACCTTCCCATGATTAAAAGTAGTAGTTTGCACTTTCAGTTTTGTATGAATTCTGCCATCTATCCACGGTTTCTTGTTGGGGAAGGTTTTAATAGTCACCGTTGGTACAACATCACCGATGCACTTGCTAATAAACTCACTCACAGAATCAGCATATACATCAATGTTGTTGTTTGAGGCTATCCGGAACATATCCCAGTCCACGTGATCGGAGCAATCTTGAAGCGTGGAATCAGATTGGTCGGACCAGCGGTGAACAGACCTGAGCACGGGCGTTTCCTGTTTTAGTTTCTGTCTATAGGCTGGGAGCAACAAAATAGAGTCGTGGTCAGATTTGCTGAAAGGAGGGGAAGGGAGGGCTTTGTATGCGTCGCAGAA
Source organism: Oncorhynchus keta (assembly GCF_023373465.1). Classification (NCBI taxonomy): domain Eukaryota; kingdom Metazoa; phylum Chordata; class Actinopteri; order Salmoniformes; family Salmonidae; genus Oncorhynchus; species Oncorhynchus keta. Next base: position 27,514,645 of record NC_068438.1, read on the forward strand.
GTTAGAGTAACAATGATCCAGAATTTTGCCAGCCCGGGTCGCGCATTCGATATGCTGATAAAATTTAGGGAGCCTTGTTTTCAGATTCGCCTTGTTAAAATCCAGCAGCAACAATAAATGATGCCTCAGGATATGTCGTTTCCAGATTACATAGAGTCCAATGAAGTTCTTTCAGGGCCGTCGAGGTGTCTGCTTGGGGGAGGGGGATAAAAATGGCTGTGATTATAATCAAAGAGAATTCTCTTGGTAGATAATGTGGTCAGCATTTGATTGTAAGGTATTCTAGGTCACGTCAACAAAAGGACTTGAGTTCCTGTATGTTGTTATGATCACACCACTACTCGTTAATCATAAGGCATACACCCCGCCCTTCTTCTTACCAGAGAGATGTTTCTGTCGGCGCGATGCGTAAAGAAACCGGGTGGCTGTACCGAGTCTGATAAGGTATCCCGAGTGAGCCATGTTTCCATGAAACAGAGAATGTTACAATCTCTGATGTCTCTCTGGAAGGCCAGCCTTGCTCGAATTTTGTCTACCTTGTTGTCATGACACTGGACATTGGCGAGTAGTATACTCGGGAGAGGTGAGCCATGTGCCAATCTACGGAGCCTGACCAGAAGACCGCTCCATCTACGACGGCGCCATTGTTTTGGGTCGCCTACTGGGATCCAATCCATTGTCCTGGGTGGTGGTCCAGACAGAGGATCCGCTTCGGAAAATCGTATTCCTGGTCGTAATATTGGTAAATTGACTTTGCTCTTATATCCAATAGTTCTTCCCGGCTGTATGTAATGAGACTTAAGATTTCCTGGGGTAAAAGTGTAGGAAATAATACAAAACAAAAAACTGCATCGTTTCCTAAGAACACGAAGCGAGGTGACCATCTCTGTCGGGAACCATCCATTTGCCATGAATTAAAGATTGGGGAACTTTGTCAGTGCAATAATAGTGTATTGATAGGAAATAGAGCAAGCGGTTCAAAGAGATCCTACCAGACTCTCTGGTTCAGTCTCTGGATGCAAGTCCAAATCCAAGGATATATAATCCAATGTAAAGAATACATGTAAAACAGACAAAAAGGTAATCTCAACTCAATCCCAGGTATAAATCAACTCAATCCCTGGGGCGGCAGGTAGCCTAGTGGTTAGAGCGTTGGGCCAGTAACCGAAAGGTTTCTGGATTGAATCCCCGAGCTGACAAGGTAAAAATCTGCCTATCTGCCCCTGAACAAGGCAGTTAACCCATTGTTCCCCAGTAGGCCATCATTGTAAATAATAATTTGTTCTTAACTAGTTAAATAATGGTTAAATTAAAAAATAATAAAGTTAACATTCCAATAGAAATTCTAAAGGTTCAATGGAAATAGATGGCTCTGAACAATAGTTCAGACAAATAGAGTGGAAAAATGCCTGAAATACATCTTTATATCAAACAATGCTGGCTCTCAACCAATGCTAGCTCAGCTCTCAAACAATGCTAGCTCAGCTCTCAAACAATGCTAGCTCAGCTCTCAACCAATGCTAGCTCAGCTCTCAAACAATGCTAGCTCAGCTCTCAATCAATGCTAGCTCAGCTCTCAACCAATGCTAGCTCAGCTCTCAAACAATGCTAGCTCAGCTCTCAAACAATGCTAGCTCAGCTCTCAAACAATGCTAGCTAGGCTCTCAAACAATGCTAGCTAGGCTCTCAAACAATGCTAGCTAGGCCCTCACAAAACAATGGGCCTGCAGTTTATTCAAGATGGCACCTGCAGTTTATTCAAGATGGCACCTGTGGGTTGGACACACCTCCAACCACAACTTTACTGCCTAATCGGCAAGTATCATCACAATACAGTGTGTTTACATAGTCGTGGCCGGGTGAACACATTATTTTCATAATTTCATTTCGATTAGGAGCACTGTTTCATTTCATTTTCACTTTATGTTTTCATGGTAATGCATGTTACAAGTGCGTCCTCTGAGGATATGACAAAAGTGGTACAAACAGACGTCAGGTGTCATGATGGAGATGAGCAACACCATTGGCTGTCAGTGTTCAGTGTTTACTAGAGAAAATATCATGAAGTCAGCAGGTGGCTAATGAGAGACGAGAAATTGTGTGTCCTGTCCTGTCCTCTGCCAATTAAGCCCCATTCAGTGGGAACCAGTCAGAGGAGAGGAGAGGACAGGAGAGGTATGTGAATAGGCAGCTGGCTTGGGAGTAGCTGTACAAAAGGCAACAGGAGTGAGAGGCTACTGGAGCTGAGGCTTTTCTATTCTCAACAGCCCCACTGAAAGGCATGGAGGACAGATAGACATAGGGAAAGGAGAGAGAGACAGGGCTCAGATTTAAAAAAATAAGTATCTAATCATGGCAGATGATGTGCTTCTAATGGGGGAGCCACCCTGAGTGGGTTGTGCTCTGCTACTCTGAGACTCATCGTGGAGGAGGAATAAAACCAGTCAATAAAGCCCATGTCTGTGGTCCAGGCAGGGGGAGAGGGGATATGGACACAGTCTGGGCCCAGGCTTTACAGATGAATCCATGTGTTCCCGCTCCCACAGCCATGAATAAGAGAAGTAGCGCCAAAGAGAGTACCATGGGGAGTGTGTGAGTGCACAACACAAACATAAGGCAGGCAAAGATTTCTGTTCGGGGGTTTTGTTCTGTAGGCCTCACTTGAGGTAAAAGCATGAGAAGGGTGCTAGACTTGCATGGAGATTTGGGTGATTAGAAGAAATATTAGCCTAATGACACCCAAGAGCACTTAGAACACACACGTCTTGTCACTCATCCCTCTAATGTCAGACCTGGTGAAGTAAGCTGTGCGTGTGTGTGTGTGTGTGTGTGTGTGTGTGTGTGTGTGTGTGTGTGTGTGTGTGTGTGTGTGTGTGTGTGTGTGTGTGTGTGTGTGTGTGTGTGTGTGTGTGTGTGTGTGTGTGTGTGTGTGTGTGTGTGTTGGGGCTAGGGAGCAAGCAGGACTGTACCTCCCGGGGTTTCCATTATCCCTGTAACCATTCTCTAAAATGGAGGTCATATCGGGCGCCATTTCCACAACCCACCTCTCCAGTTCCAAATGCACAATTTTCCCACAAATGACACACGCATGATGCGTTAGCAACCCTGCTGAAATGCAGCAGTTCATCTTCCACAGTGGTTAAAACAGCAGCAAACAGACAAACAGACAATCAAAAACATAGACACCGCTTTAAAAATGTAGTTTAGTCTCCTGAGAAATGGCAAGTTGAGCAATTCTATTTTCCATTGCTTTGAATTTCCTTCAATGCATGACTGCTCAGTTGAGAAGCAGTGTAGAAGTCATTTTAAAGATGTTTACATTGATGTTCCTGAAGGAAAGAAAGGGCTTTAAATGTAATTGTATTTCTCTGCTCGTTGATGTTCATGGATTTCTCAGTGGTTCATATATTGCCTTTTAAGTGCAGTATCACTCTCACGCCTTACCTTATGACTTAAAAAAAATACGACATAATGACATTACAGTTGAAATCAGATTTTTTTTTACCACAAATGACTCAAGAATTACATATAAACACTGACATATCTCTTTGTGAGCTCAATATACTTTGTTAGTTTATGTTACTTCTAGACAAGTTACACAAGTTACGTCAGATTCTCAGGTCAGTGACTCAAAACCCTTATCTGAGCAGGTATGCCCCATTGAGATATAAAGTATCTTAGACCAAAGACACTAGATAGTATAAACAATACACATACAGTATAAAAGAAAATCACCAGAATCATTAAAATGAATCCAACTGATAGTGTTTACAGCCCAACTCCACTCAATATTCTTCAACTCAATTTGGACTAGATGTTCTGTGATTCGACAACAACACTAATAAATCATATTGATAAATGAAACATTTCAAGCAAGTTAATAGTCTGCCTCTCCAAAATGTAAATTAAAAGATTCCTACGCTGTTTCCTGTCGTTGGATGCCATCAGACATCTGTAAGCCTCAGCTGTTCCATATCTGGCCAGGCCCAACCCAACATGGGAAATTCCTGCCTTAATGCAGACAAGAGGCAACAGCTGTTTATTACTATTATTGTGTGTGTGTGTGTGTGTGTGTGTGTGTGTGTGTGTGTGTGTGTGTGTGTGTGTGTGTGTGTGTGTGTGTGTGTGTGTGTGTGTGTGTGTGTGTGTGTGTGTGTGTGTGTGTGTGTGTGTGTGTGTGTGTGTGTGTGTGTGTGTCTGCATATATGCGTGCGTGCGTGTGTGTTTATGTGTGCATGCAGCCCTTAGACGACCATAGCGTCAAACGCACCAGCAGCATCCCCGCTGAAGGCTTCTCCTTCTCGCCATCTGGATAATGGATCATTCACCATCGTAAAAAAAATAGGGGAAATGTGTCATAATGGACCACTTCCTGAAAACGGGATGCCGTGTGCCTTCATCTGTTTACCCTTCCCTTCTTCTTTCTCATTATTTGTGGGTGTGGCAGGGACCTGTCAAGTTGATTATGAAAGAGGTATTATAGGTGGGGATTATGCGTCATTGTGCAACAGTAGATGATCAATGGGTACAGGTTTTTAGCTGAATGCTGATAAGAGCTGAATTCACCACAACTGGTACACAGGTGGTTCTACAAACTCAAAGACAATATCTGTTAGATACTCACTGACACACACTGTCACATTCATACACCGACATGGTATTATACTGACACATATTCACTCCAATGCAGGTATTCACATCCACTAAAATACACTCACAGACACACATGCACACACACACTCTTTCATGGACACACACACACACACACGTCTGTTTTAATATCCTTGTGGGACCCAAACAATTGACTCCAATTCAAAATCCTAATTTCCTTAAACCCTAACCCTAAGTCTTACCCTAACCCTAATTCTAAGCATAAAATTCCTAAAATAGCCATTTTCCTTGGGACTGGATAAGTGTCCCCACTTGTCCAGATGTTCCTTGTTTTACTATCTTGGTGAGGACTTCTCGGTCCCCACAAACCAAAAACACACACAAGCATACACTGAGGCACCCTGCTGTCCTGACTGAGTGTTTTCCTTGGTATAACTGTGTATAACTGTGTTAGAACAAAGACAAAGATATAGAGGGAAGACAGAGAAACCAGTTCAGCCTTTACCTCAACAACACAGCAGCAGCAGAACTGACAGTAGCCTCTCTCTGGCCCTCCAGAAACAATTACATTCTCTCCCGTCATTTAGCCAGCACCATTGTCTTCTAGCTAATGGGACTGTGCATCTCTTTTCCCTTCCCTCTCCTTCCCTCCCTCACTCCTTCCCGCTCTCGCTGTCTTTCACTCTCTGATGGCTTTCTCAACCTCTCACTGTGCATTATGTAGATAACCCAGGGACGATATATATCCCAAGCGGGTCAAACCCAGGTCGCAGTCACACACTGTGACAGAGGAAGCCAATCCCCGTAAATCAGAGCTAGGAGAGTGGCAACGGGAGGGAGGGTGTCATCTAGGGTGGTTGGTTTGGGCGTGGGTGGGTGGGTGTGAGAAAAGGGCCCCATGGGGTGTCCATGGCGTGCCTGTAAGACAATCGCGTAGACCAGGGGGAGGCAGGGACGTGCCTGGGGGAGCGAGGCAGCCTAGAGGGACGGCGTTGATTCAATGATTATTCCCACAGTAGAGTGAAATGTTGATAGTGTTAACAAAAAGGGAAAACTGTAGAAAGTTGAGTGAAGTTCAATCTCGTTCTCATATTTCTTCTGCGCGGCAGTCCGAGCACACCTACACACATACAAGCACACACGCACTATATCGCTCAGGCACATCTCTAATGCTACTGACTAATGAGTGACTGATGTTCTTTCATGCAGCAGATCAATACTAAGGCTCCACAGTGCTGTGACAATATTCAGAGCAGACGCACAGAGTGGATGTGACAGGTGTGCACAGCCTGTTTATTCACCATGAGGTGTGTGTGTGTGTGTATCAAAGGTCCCTAAGCAGCTCTATGCTAAAATAAATAAATCCACCTGTTAAAATGTAGAGGGATGTGGTGTACTTTGCTGCCCCTTGTGGTGTAAGAACATTTTACACCTGGCTATTGGATAAGAATTTTGAGAAGGGGAACACTGACATTTCTCATAGCAGGTGCAAAAGCAGAGCGAGGCTGCTTTTCTCATGGACAAGTGCCTGTGTATTCGTAAGCAAAATATATCCAGACAATGAGATTGGGTTCCTTAGTAGTGGGGGTTGGGGGCATTTTCACACTAAGACACACTCTCTAGGCTAAAATATGTGGAGGCGGGGGGGATTGGAGGGACGCCATGTGCGACTGACGTGTTTTCCGTTTGCTCCCGTGTTATTCTTAAGGTTTATGTGAATTTTGCAGCAGAACCGTATTTATTTTCAAATATTAGTTTGGCGATCCCTTTCCGTAAAAACCAAGACTACTTGGCCTTCGAATGTCAGCATGTCGACAAAACATAAGGCCAAAGGCATGACTTTCAGAAATCCCGGCCTACAAGACCCACTCTCATCACCGCCCTCTCCTGAGTCTGAGGGCCCGAGGACTCACACTTTACCCGGGGGTGCGGCTTGGCCTGGTGTCGCTGAAATGAACATTCTAGAGGCCATCAAACTACTACGGTCTGAGAGAGTTGAAATGAAAATGGAGGTGGTTGCTACGATTGAGGCCCGAGTACAGGAGGTTTCTGATACTTTAAAAGCAGATCTAACCATCCTGCGGTACGAGACTATGCCAGCAATCACATCACTCAAAACAAAAACTGTGTCACACACTACAACGATTGCAGCACTGGAGAACTCCGCTACCAATGTCTCCGACTTAACTACATCCCTGAAGGCTGACGTGAAGCACCTGGCTGTGGATTTCAAAAAGGTGAAGGAGAGCTGTGTGAGTTTATAGGGATTCTCGCGCCGCAATAACCTGAGACTTGTATCTGTCCCAGAGTCAGAGGAAATGCCTCGCACCACAGATTTAATTTCTGGGCTGCTGAAGGATGTTCTTGCCTTAGATGAAAAGCCCCTGATTGATCGTGCCCACTGGTCTCTGCACCCAAAGCCCCGGGATGGTGAGAGGCCCCGTGACATAATTCTTCGAGTGTACTTTTACCATGAGAAGATGGAGATCCTTCGACGAGCCAGCAATACCACTCTGAGCTTTCAAGGACAGATCTTCTCCATCTACTCCCCCACTGTTTCCAGGCAGCGCTCAGCTTTCGGACAGGCCAAATTACTACTTCAGGACCATCCATCTCATGATGGCAAAGACTACACATTTGAGTCTCCGGATGAGGCTAAGGCTCGCATTCAACATCACATCAAGAAGTCTTGAACTTGCTCACAGTTCAGCAACTGTTGCTTGCGAACTGTGGATAGTAAGTAGCCCACCTGTGGTACAATTATGTTTAGTTATAACATGGTAGTCTTGTATAGTTGGGGAGTTGGCGAACCCATTCAGGCTTCTTTGATGTGATCTAATGTTTTGATCATCTAGTGTGCTTGCCTTACAATCATTCAGTCATTTTAACTTCATTGTTTTACTTAACTCCTGTGTTTCTAGGCTGTCTCGTTCACCTATTCAGTCTCTCAAAATATTTGTGGTTATTTGTTTACTGCATCCATTTGCATTGACCCAGTAAACAGTAAATGTTTCCTGACGCTACACGCTTTTGGGGGTCTTCACTTCAATTTTAAAAGTTTTGAGCATCATTAATGTAGTTTTTTGGTCTTGGCTGTAAGTTGTCTCAGCGTCAACTAGACAATTATTATAGATATATTTTTTTGATTGTCTTTCTACGATTTCCTTACTTCAAATTAGGTTTTTGGATGAGAGCCTTTATACATTTTATTTATGTTCTCTCTCAATGCCTGTAATAAGACTGGGAATATAATTCTATACATCGACAAGTGGTGATTTTGTCATTTCGTTTGCACAAGGGATTCACTTTTATTTATTTTTTTGGCCAAGTCAAAGTCCAGACCTGAATCCAATCGAGAATCTGTGGAAAGAACTGAAAACTGCTGTTCACAAATGCTCTCCATCCAACCTCACTGAGCTCGAGCTGTTTTGCAAGGAGGAATGGGAAAAAATTTCAGTCTCTCGATGTGCAAAACTGATAGAGACATACCCCAAGCGACTTACAGCTGTAATCGCAGCAAAAGGTGGCGCTACAAAGTATTAACTTAAGGGGGCTGAATAATTTTGCACGCCCAATTTTTCAGTTTTTGAAATGTTAAAAAAGTTTGAAATATCCAATAAATGTCGTTCCACTTCATGATTGTGTCCCACTTGTTGTTGATTCTTCACAAAAAAATACAGTTTTATATCTTTATGTTTGATGCCTGAAATGTGGCAAAAGGTCGCAAAGTTCAAGGGGGCCGAATACTTTCGCAAGGCACTGTACAGCCAACCAAAACAGAGTTCGCTCTCAGCGACTTCGGGACCTGAGCGAATCCATAGCCACATTGGATGAGAAGTATGCTACAGATCCTTGCTCTGATCTGCATAAAGAGGCCCAACTTCTCCAATCTGAATTTGATGAGCTTTCTACCAGGCAAGCTGAACAGTTACTCTTGCGAGCTCGGTACAGAGTGTATGAACATGGCGACAAGGCCAGTAAACTCCTTGCACATCAGATCCGTAAATCTGAGGCCTCACATTTAATCCCACAAATAAGGACCCCGTCTCGTGCCACCACAGTTATACATGAAGAGATCATTGATCAATTCGAACAATTTTACTCTGCGCTATACACCTCAGAATCCCCTCAAGACCCTTTGCGGATTGATTCCTTCTTTAATGGCTTGAATATGCCTTCAATTGATACAGACTCCCATGACTGTCTAGAAGAAGAATTTACACCTGAGGAGATTGCAACAGAAGTTGAAAAGTGGTAAATCACCGGATCCGGATGGTTTTCCAACCAAATTTTACAGAACGTTTTCGGGTCTGCTTTGCCCATTCTTGTCTCGACTATTTGCAGAGTGCCTTAATACCTCAAAGCTACCGCCTTGTCTTTATCAGGCTTCAATCTCATTACAATTATTCTCTTGGATTTAGGGGGCGCTATTTTCATTTTTGGATGAAAAACGTTCCCGCATGTGGTCACATGGTGTCTCCCACAGAAAATCTCGCATAAAATACTGAGGTAGCTATTTTTCCAATTGCTTCTTATGAGAAACCAATTGCCTCAACGGATATATTATCGAATATATATGTTAAAAACACCTTGAGGATGGATCCTAAACAACATTTGCCGTGTTTCTGTCGATATTATGGAGCAAATTTTGAAAAAACGTTTGGCGTTATAGTTGCAGCATTTTCCGGTCGATTTCTCAGCCAAGCATGATGAAGAAACGGGAGCTATTTTGCCTAAAAAAATAATATTTTTGGAAAAAAGGAACATTTGCTATCTAACTGGGAGTCTCCTGAGTGAAATCATTTGAAGTTCTTCAAAGGTAAATTATTTAATTTGGTTGCTTTTCTTATTTACTTGAAAATGTTGCCTGCTGCCAGCAGAGCCTAGCATAGCATTATGCCATGATAAACTTACACAAATGCTTGTCTAGCATTGGCTGTAACGCATATTTAGAAAATCTGAGATGACAGTGTTGTTAACAAAAGGTTAAGCTTGTGTTTGAATATATTTATTTCATTTCATTTGCGATTTTTCCTAAATAGGAAATGTTTATATCCTCTGCGTTATGCTAATGCATTTGAGGCTATGATTACGCTCCCGGATACGGGTTTGCTCGTCGCAAGAGGTTAAAGAAAAACAAAGACCCCCTGGAATGTGGATCCTTTCACCCAATCTTGCTTTTAAACTGTGATTACAAAATCCGAGCCAAGCTTTTAGCCATCCTTATGGAAGGCTCGCTGCACCAAGTAATACACTCTGATCAGACTGGCTTTGTGAGAAATAGGCATTTGTTTTTCAATATTAGGCACCTTATGAATATACTGTACTCCCCAGCGTCGGGGGACCCAGAGGTGGTGGTCTCACTTGATGCGGAAAAAGCTTTTGACCGCGTTGAGTGGGATTACCTAACAGCTGCCCTTGATAGATTTGGCTTTGGCCCCAAATTCATTGCGTGGATAAAGATTCTTTATTTGTCCCCCATGGCTTCGGTACAGACTAACAACTTGTCCTCTGACTATTTTCCCTTGCACTGCGGATCCAGACAGGGTTGTCCACTCTCCCCCTTGTTGTTTGCTTTGGCAATCGAGCCTCTCGCCATTGCACTATGCTCTAATGATGCAAACAGGGCGGGCTTAAAGCAGAAAGTCTTGCTATATGCTGACGACCTCCTTTTGTTTATCTCTAACCCTGATGCCTCATTGCCACGTGCCTTGTCTGTTCTTAAAAAGTTTGGATCAATCTCAGGGTACAAGCTGAATCTAGGCAAGAATGAGCTTTTTCCTATAAATAAGGCTGCTGTCACGAGTCCGACCGAGGGTGTTTCCCCTTCCCGGGCGGGTGGAGCTCGGCAGTCGTCATCACCGGCCTATTAGCTGCCACTGATTGTTTTTCCTCTCCCTCCTTGTATGTTTAGTGGTAGCACCTGTTCATGTGTAATTAGTTTAATTAGTTTGTCTTTATTAGACAGCCGGCCCGCCTGGTTGTTGTGCGGGATTATTTTCATTGTAACCTTCGGCTCTGTTGTAGAGGTACGTGTTTAGTGCCTAGTCGTGTATTTCTTCATTTTTCCCCTGTGTTTGGGAACGTTACTTTTGTGAGCACCCTATGGTGCGTTGGTGCTAGTAAAAGACGCACAGCATTGAACTCTGTCTCCTGCATTTTGACTCCACACCCACGACACCCGGAGCATTACAGCTGCTTTAAAGTTCTCTTTTACAAGTTCTCAGTTTAGAATTGTCCGCGATCAATTCACCTACTTGGGAGTTGAAGTGACAAGGAAATATTTAAATTTGTTTCAGGAAAACTTTGTTGCTCAAGCAGACAGTTTGAAACAATCTTTTAATTTTTCGAATTCTCTACCTCTTTCTCTTATCGGAAGGATTAATGTTATTAAAATGAGTGTGTTGCCCAAATTTTTATATTTATTTCAATGTTTACCCATTTTTATTACAAAATCTTTTTTAATTCACTGGATCAAACATTCATGCATTTTATTTGGGATGGCAAGGTACCACGGATTGGTAGAAAACATTTACAGAAGCCTAGGTCATTGGGGGGTTTAGCTCTACCAAATTTTCAGACATACTATTGGACTGCAAATTTCAGAGCCTTTCTGTACTGGCTGCAGACTGATCCTACTGGCCCTAGACCACTCTGGGTCCAAATGGAGTCTGAATCGTGTAAACCTGTTGCACTTCCTTCTGTGTTGTGCTCATCTCTCCCAGTGTCCCTAGGCAAAAGGTGTGTCAACCCAATTGTAAAGCAGTCTCTTAAAATTTGGAATCAGTTCCATTTAGCCTTTAGCCTCCGAGGCTTTTCTCTATCAGGCCCAATTAATCAGAACATTTTATTTCCTCCATCTTTAAATGATGGGGCTTTTGCCATCTGGCACTCACTAGGCCTCTCCTCACTAGTCCAATTATTATTTGATGATACATTTGCCTCTTTTGCTCAGCTACAGCAAAAGTTCAACCTCCCTCAGTCTCCAGACTAGGAACTTTGTCAGAGCTAACACACCTGAATTTCCCCATAGCCCTGCGGATACAGCTATAGAGAGCATCTTGGAGATGAACAAGCTTCCTTGGGGCGCAATTTCAGATGTATATGCAATCATTCATGACTTACAGAACCCTTCTTTGGTGCCTTTAAAGAATCGATGGGGAAAAGGATTTGGGGGAGGAACTTGGGGAAGACACCTGGGAATCTGTGCTGCACAGGGTGAATTCGTCCTCTTTTAGCACTAGACACAGCCTCATTCAATTCAAGGTGGTTCACCGTATCCACTGGTCTGGGGCCAAACTTGAAAGGATATTCTCTGATTTTAATCCTACCTGTGTCAGATGTCAAATCGAACCAGCCACATTGTTGCATAGGTTTTGGGGCTGTCATAAATTGTCAGGTTTCTGGGAATTCATATTTAAATGTTTCTCTGATATATATGACACTGTTATAGATCCGTCTCCCCTTACAGACCTTTTTGGAGTACTGCCCATAGGTACCCCCCTGTCAAGAATCTAGTCGGACACTATTGCTTATACAACTCTTTTAGCTAATACTACAGAACTGGAAGATGGCAGCTCCCCCATCTTATAAATATTGGGTGAGAGATGTGTTGTGCTCTCTGAAACTAGAAAAAATTCAATTCAATTCACGTGGGAACCCCAAACTGTTTAATGAGGCTTGGGCTCCATTCCGGTCTTACTTTAAACAGTCCATCCTCTGATGGCATTCCAATTAAAACCAAAATAAGTCTGTGACACCCCTGTGAATTAAGGGTTGGATGAGCATTTCTTTGTGTTTTTTTCTGGGGGGCGGCATTAAGGTGTATGTGCTTATTTATTGTGACCTGCGGATGCCTTGTTCATCTTGACTAAAAAATACTAAAATAATATATTTTTCCCAGTTTTTAAATGTTTTATTTAGAAATGTTGTTTACGCCTATATAAAATGATTATTATTCTTTTATTTTATTTTAAAGCATTGTAAACCTTTTATTTTTGGTCCAGTGGATGGTCGGTCTGTGGCCATGACTCTCTGTGAGTGGTTGCATTTCTCCACCCTTATCCATTGACTGTTTACAGGAACAATGGTGAGGTGTTCGCTCTGTCCCTGTACTATAGACTGCCCTTTAACCTTTGAAGCCTTCTGCCTGGTGTGTTTAACTTTTCCAAAGTATGGTATCTTTAAAGCTATTTTTTATGTATTATTTGTATTTTTTCTAGTTGAGTATATTATTTATATTGCTTTGTGTTGTTTTGTGTGTGTAAAACTTAACAAACAGAGTTTTCCAAAAAATATATGTGGAGGCTAGCATTGTGCCTTTACCACCAGCACCAACACAACCTTCACCACCACCACCTGGTCTATTGATAACCCTCTAGTGGTGTGGGGGCTGTGCTTTGGCAAAGTGGGTGGGGTTATATCCAGTCTGATTGGCCCTGTCCGGGGGTCTTGTCAGATGGGGCCAGAGTTCCCCCCGAGCCCCCTGTCTCAGCCTCCAGTATCTATGCTACAATAATCTGTGCCAGGGGTTTGTGTCCGTCTGTTATATTTGGCGTAATTCTCCTGTCTTATCTGGTGTCCTGTGTGAATTTAAGTATGCTCCCTCTAATTCTCCCTCCCCTCTCGGAGGACCTGAGCCCTAAGACCATGCCTCAGGACGACCTGGCCGGATGACTACTGGCTGCCCCCAGTCCGCCTGGTTGTGCTGCAGCTCCAGTTTCAACTGTTCTGCCAGTGGATATGGAACCATGACCGGTTCACCGGATGGGCTACCTTGTCCCAGGACCTGTTGTTTTTGACTCTCCCTACCACACCTGCTGTCTCGACCTCTGAATGCTCGGCTATGAAAAGCCAACTGATATTTACTCCTGAGGTGCTGACCTGTTGCACACTCTATAACAACTGTGATTATTATTTGACACTGCTGGTCATCTATGAACGTTTCAACATCTTGAAGAACAATCTGGCCTTAATGGCCATGTACTCTGAATAATTTCTACCTACCACAGCCAGAAGAGGACTGGCCACCTCTCAGAGGCTCTCCAGGTTTCTACCTTTTTAGGGAGTTTTTCCTAGCCACTGTGCTTCTACATCTTCGGTTCGGTTTCTGTTTGTGACATCAGCTAATGTAAAAAGAGCTTTAGAAATACATTTGATTGATTGATTGACCACCTTCACCACCACCATCACTATCCAACCTTCACCACCACCATTACCAGCACCCGACCTTCACCACCACCCCCACCAAACCTTTCTCCGCCACCACCACCAAAATCCAAAATCCAAACAAACTCCCATCATCTCTTCCTTCCAGACTGGTAGCTAGTTTACCTGCTACATGCTTTAAAACTCACTCCCATGACGAGCCTGTGGGATGGAGGTGAGGAAGGAGGTAGAAGATAGGGGAGGCCCTAATCCTGAGTGGAAGAAGGGGGTCGGAGAGAGAGAGAGAGAGAGAGAGAGAGAGAGAGAGAGAGAGAGAGAGAGAGAGAGAGAGAGAGGGCATGGGGTTTGTTCCTCAACTGCTTGAGATAAAAACACACAGAGCAGCTCTGGTAATTAGGGGAGGAATTTGTCATGCTCTCCAGCCTGCCTGGGTGTACCAAACAGAGAGCCAATAGCAATCTCCCCACTGTTTACCTAGAGAGGGGCGCCCACACAGACTCGACACCGTGCCGCGCAACCCCAGCCACACACAGATTAATATTTTATGGCAAAGAAGAGAGAGAAAGAAAGAGAGCGAGAGAGAGAGAGAGAGAGAGAGAGAGAGAGAGAGAGAGAGAGGGAGAGAGGGAGAGAATGTGTGCTCGCTGCCTGTTTATTTAGGATATTGTGAAAATATGGGGGAAAATTTGCAATTTGATTGGTTTCCAGGTGTGGCGTCAGGTGTGCTTGTGTGTGTGTGTGTATGCCACTCTGGGTCCTCTCGAAATACTACCTCTGCACCATCGAGAGCACCCTGGTTGCATTAGGTCCTGGTAAAGGAATGGCTCCATCCACGACCGCAAAGCCCTCCAGCGGGTGGTGAAGACAGCCATGTACATCCAGCCAGGTCACCCGGCTGTATTCAACATCCATCCATGTCTGAGTACGTCGGAAGATGATGTGGAAACCAGCCATTAGGGGCAACAGTGAGAGCTGCTAACTTCAAGTAGGTTTTGAGTCAATACCTACATTTAACCTTAAACACATTTGATGTTTGGAACATTTGCCTCTCATGCCAAAGGTTGCATGTTCGAGTTCAGCGATAGAAAGTTGTTTTTGATATTTTTGTTTTAAGCCTATCCCAAACCTTAACCCTTAACCCTTACACTTAGCCATTCAGAGTTAATTCCTAAACTCAAGATTTCTGAGTTAATGCATAAACTTAACCCTAACCTTAAAAATGCGTAGTTAACGCCTAAACTTAACCTTAGACACTTTGAAATGTTATGTTGGGAGCAACTTGACGTTTGAGAAACATGGATGAACATCTAATTCTGAGGTGAGACTGTGAGATATAGTTGAGTACATCACTGGGACCGTGCTTCAATCAAATCAATCAAATGTATTTATAAAGCCCTTTATAAATCAGCAGATGTCACAAAGTGCTATACAGAAACCCAGCCTTAAACTCCAATCAGCAAGCAATGCAGATGTAGAAGCGCGGTGGCTAGTAGAAACTCCCAAGACAGGCAGGAACCTAGGAGGAAACCTAGATAGGAACAAGGCTCTGAGGGACGGCCAGTTGGGGTGGCCAGTTGAAACTTCCACCTATCCAGGACATCTACTCAAAACAGTGCCTGAAGAAGGCACACTGTATCATCAAGGACCCCGCACAACCCAGCCATGAGTTGTTCACTCCCTTACTGTCAGGCAGAGAGTATTGGAGCACGAGGTCTGATGCCAACAGGCTCAGAGACCGTTTCTATACACATGCCATCAGACTGCTGAACACTTGAACTGGACTGACTACCTGCTCTGATTCTCTGCACCTTAGCACACATCACAACTGCTGCTACCAGACTTTTGTTATACTGTTCAATTCACACACTTTCCCCCCAACCCCTCAAAACCAATACACATTTAAATATTGTAGTATAAATGGTGCCTTCCTGTATTATACTTATGCTCAAGTGTTTATTATGTTCTACTGAGCCATTTGTGACAGACCGGCTCAAATCAATCTTATGTAGCAAAATTTGAAATGGTGTATTTTACATTGGATAAAAGTATAGACTCAGAGCTAGAAAATGGTATAGTTGAGGAACAATAGGAAAGTAACTCTGCTTTGAAAGGTGGTCAACTTGTAAACTCACTTTTGAGAAAATGGCTTTTGAATGTTTTGGTACTACTCTGGGAGAGCCTTTCTTTGTCTACAGCCATTCAGCATCGTTCACACCCTCACACCCTCTTCAGCTTTAGCCCCACCCATCTCTTTAAGAGACCTACCTCTCCGAGCATGCTGTACTAACAGCAGCAGTCAAGAACCAACGCTAACTTGCTAGCTACTTAGACACAAATGACAGAACAGCTCACTGAACATTACTCGCCCTTGCAGAGCTGGTTAGGCTGTTATGTTATCCAGAGTGTTGGTGACTGCAACAGTGTTGTCAGATTTTCTGTTCGGAAATCCAGGTTGTTTCGCTCTCAGAGCATTCACACACTGGACGCTCTGGCCGATGAGTAGGGTTGATCCAAACGTTCTGACCTCACAACAGCCGACAAGCACCCAAGCTAACTGGCTAACATTGGCTAGCTGGCTGGCTAACACCTCACTCTGACGATTTGACTCGCCCTTGCCGAGCTGGTTAGGCTGTTTACATGTTATCCAGATCGTTGGTGACTGTAATTGTGCTGCTGGCAACAATTTAATTACACGTTTTTGCCAATGTTTACTGACACCGGTCATATTCAACGGGTGTTGAGTATTCATACTCATCAGTTATTCTGCGCTCTGGCACACTCAGATGAGAGTAGATGGCCAGACTGAATTTATGAACGCACACGAAATGTTACTTTATGTTCGTAGTCTTATCTTTTATTATTTATTATTGTTGCATTGTAGAGAAGGAACCCTCAAGTAAGCATTTAGTTGGACGATGTACTGTATACCATGTGTATCCTATACGTGTGTGTGTGTGTGTGTGTGTGTGTGTGTGTGTGTGTGTGTGTGTGTGTGTGTGTGTGTGTGTGTGTGTGTGTGTGTGTGTGTGTGTGTGTGTGTGTGTGTGTGTGTGTGTGTGTGTGTGTGTGTGTGTGTGTGTGTGTGTGTGTGTGTGATGTACTAGTAGCACAAATGCTACATATGCCTACTGTGTGTTCACAAATATATGTCTGAATCCAAGTATTTTATATCCAGGGACTCAAATAACAGTGAGAGCATGTGTAGACTCTAACACAGAGCATAGCCGTCTTTGTATCAAAGATAATTGCGTAATTATCGTATTTCGTCGTCCTAACGTAGTCTACACTGCTCTGCCCAGCAGCTCGCCAGCTAGCAAACGTCCACCGATTAGCAGCACTGTAGAAACTATTACACTCAACTGAACGACTTGATTAGTGTAGTGTTAGCTAGCTACATAGCTGTCTTTGCTGTCTTCGTATCCAAGATAATTGTGTAGTCTTAGAGTGATTATCTTAATTTACCGAGGTTAGCTAGCCAGCTATTTGTCGTCCTTAACGTAGGAGACACTGCTAGCTAGCCAACGTCTACTGAATAGAACTCAACAACCCGGTCGCATTCCGCTTCGCTCCACAGGTAGTATCACATTTTCATCTCATTTCATTACAGCACAACGGTTTGATTTGTTTGATCGTAGCTAGCTACATAGCTAGCTACATAGCCGTCTTTGTATCAAAGATTATTGTGTAGTCTAGAGCGATTTTCTAGGTTAGCTAGCCAGCTATTGTCGTTCTTTTAACGCAACGTAACGTAATCAACACTGCTAGCTAGCCAGCTAGCCCCCGAATAGCAGCACTGTAGAAACTATTACACTCAACGGAACGACTTGATTAGTGTAGTGTCAACAACGCAGCCACTGCCAGCTAGCCTACAAAGTCAACAACGCAGCCACTGCCAGCTAGCCTACTTCAGCAGTACTGTATCATTTTAATCATTTTAGTCAATAAGATTCTTGCTACGTAAGCTTAACTTTCTGAACATTCGAGACGTGTAGTCCACTTGTTATTCCAATCTCCTTTGCATTAGCGTAGCCTCTTCTGTAGCCTGTCAACTATGTGTCTGTCTATCCCTGTTCTCTCCTCTCTGCACAGACCATACAAACGCTCCACACCGCGTGGCCGCGGCCACCCTAATCTGGTGGTCCCAGCGCGCACGACCCACGTGGAGTTCCAGGCCTCCGGTAGCCTCTGGAACTGCCGATCTGCGGCCAACAAGGCAGAGTTCATCTCAGCCTATGCCTCCCTCCAGTCCCTCGACTTCTTGGCACTGACGGAAACATGGATCACCACAGATAACACTGCCACTCCTACTGCTCTCTCTTCGTCCGTCCACGTGTTCTCTCACACCCCGAGAGCTTCTGGTCAGCGGGGTGGTGGCACCGGGATCCTCATCTCTCCCAAGTGGTCATTCTCTCTTTCTCCCCTTTCCCATCTGTCTATCGCCTCCTTTGAATTCCATGCTGTCACAGTTACCAGCCCTTTCAAGCTTAACATCCTTATCATTTATCGCCCTCCAGGTTCCCTCGGAGAGTTCATCAATGAGCTTGATGCCTTGATAAGCTCCTTTCCTGAGGACGGCTCACCTCTCACAGTTCTGGGTGACTTTAACCTCCCCACGTCTACCTTTGACTCATTCCTCTCTGCCTCCTTCTTTCCACTCCTCTCCTCTTTTGACCTCACCCTCTCACCTTCCCCTCCTACTCACAAGGCAGGCAATACGCTCGACCTCATCTTTACTAGATGCTGTTCTTCCACTAACCTCATTGCAACTCCCCTCCAAGTCTCCGACCACTACCTTGTATCCTTTTCCCTCTCGCTCTCATCCAACACTTCCCACACTGCCCCTACTTGGATGGTATCGCGCCGTCCCAACCTTCGCTCTCTCTCATTTACATTACATTTACATTTAAGTCATTTAGCAGACGCTCTTATCCAGAGCGACTTACAAATTGGTGCATACACCTTATGACAACCAGTGGAACAGCCACTTGCATCTAAATCTTGTTGGGGGAGAAGGGGGGGGAAGGATTACTTACCCTTACTTACCCTATCCTAGGTATTCCTTGAAGAGGTGGGGTTTCCCTCTCCCCCGCTACTCTCTCCTCTTCCATCCTATCATCTCTTCCCTCTGCTCAAATCTTCTCCAACCTATCTCCTGATTCTGCCTCCTCAACCCTCCTCTCCTCCCTTTCTGCATCCTTTGACTCTCTATGCCCCCTATCCTCCAGGCCGGCTCGGTCCTCCCCTCCCGCTCCGTGGCTCGACGACTCATTGCGAGCTCACAGAACAGGGCTCCGGGCAGCCGAGCGGAAATGGAGGAAAACTCGCCTCCCTGCGGACGTGGCATCCTTTCACTCCCTCCTCTCTACATTTTCCTCTTCTGTCTCTGCTGCTAAAGCCACTTTCTACCACTCTAAATTCCAAGCTTCTGCCTCTAACCCTAGGAAGCTCTTTGCTACCTTCTCCTCCCTCCTGAATCCTCCTCCCCCTCCCCCCCCTCCTCCCTCAATGCAGATGACTTCGTCAACCATTTTGAAAAGAAGGTCGACGACATCCGATCCTCGTTTGCTAAGTCAAACGACACCGCTGGTTCTGCTCACACTGCCCTACCCTGTGCTCTGACCTCTTTCTCCCCTCTCTCTCCAGATGAAATCTCGCGTCTTGTGACGGCCGGCCGCCCAACAACCTGCCCGCTTGACCCTATCCCCTCCTCTCTTCTCCAGACCATTTCCGGAGACCTTCTCCCTTACCTCACCTCGCTCATCAACTCATCCCTGACCGCTGGCTACGTCCCTTCCGTCTTCAAGAGAGCGAGAGTTGCACCCTTCTGAAAAAAACCTACACTCGATCCCTCCGATGTCAACAACTACAGACCAGTATCCCTTCTTTCTTTTCTCTCCAAAACTCTTGAACGTGCCGTCCTTGGCCAGCTCTCCCGCTATCTCTCTCAGAATGACCTTCTTGATCCAAATCAGTCAGGTTTCAAGACTAGTCATTCAACTGAGACTGCTCTTCTCTGTATCACGGAGGCGCTCCGCACCGCTAAAGCTAACTCTCTCTCCTCTGCTCTCATCCTTCTAGACCTGTCGGCTGCCTTCGATACTGTGAATCATCAGATCCTCCTCTCCACCCTCTCCGAGTTGGGCATCTCCGGCGCGGCCCACGCTTGGATTGCGTCCTACCTGACAGGTCGCTCCTACCAGGTGGCGTGGCGAGAATCTGTCTCCTCACCACGCGCTTTCACCACTGGTGTCCCCCAGGGCTCTGTTCTAGGCCCTCTCCTATTCTCGCTATACACCAAGTCACTTGGCTCTGTCATAACCTCACATGGTCTCTCCTATCATTGCTATGCAGACGACACACAATTAATCTTCTCCTTTCCCCCTTCTGATGACCAGGTGGCGAATCGCATCTCTGCATGTCTGGCAGACATATCAGTGTGGATGACGGCTCAAGCTGAACCTCGGCAAGACGGAGCTGCTCTTCCTCCCGGGGAAGGACTGCCCGTTCCATGATCTCGCCATCACGGTTGACAACTCCATTGTGTCCTCCTCCCAGAGCGCTAAGAACCTTGGCGTGATCCTGGACAACACCCTGTCGTTCTCAACTAACATCAAGGCGTGGCCCGTTCCTGTAGGTTCATGCTCTACAACATCCGCAGAGTACGACCCTGCCTCACACAGGAAGCGGCGCAGGTCCTAATCCAGGCACTTGTCATCTCCCGTCTGGATTACTGCAACTCGCTGTTGGCTGGGCTCCCTGCCTGTGCCATTAAACCCTACAACTCATCCAGAACGCCGCAGCCCGTCTGGTGTTCAACCTTCCCAAGTTCTCTCACGTCACCCCGCTCCTCCGCTCTCTCCACTGGCTTCCAGTTGAAGCTCGCATCCGCTACAAGAACATGGTGCTTGCCTACGGAGCTGTGAGGGGAACGGCACCTCAGTACCTCCAGGCTCTGATCAGGCCCTACACCCAAACAAGGGCACTGCGTTCATCCACCTCTGGCCTGCTCGCCTCCCTACCACTGAGGAAGTACAGTTCCCGCTCAGCCCAGTTAAAACTGTTCGCTGCTCTGGCCCCCTAATGGTGGAACAAACTCCCTCACGACGCCAGGACAGCGGAGTCAATCACCACCTTCCGGAGACACCTGAAACCCCACCTCTTTAAGGAATACCTAGGATAGGATAAGTAATCCTTCTCACCCCCCTTTTAAGATTTAGATGCACTATTGTAAAGTGACTGTTCCACTGGATGTCATAAGGTGAATGCACCAATTTGTAAGTCGCTCTGGATAAGAGCGTCTGCTAAATTACTTAAATGTAAATGTAAATGTAGACTACTGTTGCTGGAGAGAATCAGCCAGTGAACCATTGGTCTTTGCTGGTCACTGATGTTTCCAACCAGAGACCAAAAGTCTCTCACTCCTGAGAGAGGGAAAAAAAAGAAAGTGAGAGAGAGAGAGGGAGAGAGAGAGAGAGAGAGAGAGAGAGAGAGAGAGAGAGAGAGAGAGAGAGAGTGAGCAAATTGGGAAGGCACGCAATTCTATCTGCAAAAACCATCTTCCCCCAAAATTACGGCTAAATGAAAAAATAATGGAAGCAGCATCAGAGGACTCCTGCCGTGTTGTTATTAGTATTCCAGCAACACAGAGAGAGACCGACAGCAGTTATGTCTTTTTTCAAGTATGCATATAATTTATTGTGGGGAACACAATTTACATGGGTAGTCAATGCCTGTTTTATAGCCTCACAAATAGATGTATGAACTGAAGCATATAATGGCTGAGAGCAGCAGGCACAAATACCTTCTAAATCTTCCAAATGTGTTCCACAAAAAATGTAACCAAAGAATATAAAACAGATTAAATCTTGCATGTTATATATTGTTTTTTGATTTACAAATCTAATCTAGGTAAATTTGACAGGGGAACGAGGATGGGGTGTGTAAAACGAACAGCACCGAACGAGCCCAGGGGCTGATGGTCAACACAGGGGTTCCTACGTCTACAGCAATCGTCACTGTCTCATCATGTGGAAGCTGTGTGTGTGTGTGTGTGTGTGTGTGTGTGTGTGTGTGTGTGTGTGTGTGTGTGTGTGTGTGTGTGTGTGTGTGTGTGTGTGTGTGTGTGTGTGTGTGTGTGTGTGTGTGTGTGTGTGTGTGTGAGCGTGTGGGCGCATGTGCTTGCGCGTGCGTGTGTGTGTGTGTTTGTGTGTGTGATGGTAATTTACAGGCAGCATTAGGGAGAGGGGACTGGGGATAGTTAAACGGGCAATGAAAGCCTCTGAAATGATGCATTTTATCATGCGGTGCCACTATGGCCACAGTTCTCCTCTGAGCGTTTCTCTGCAAACCACATTCCTGTATTGTACACTCCAGAGAGCTGTGTGATGGGATGTTTCCCCGCCCCCTTTAAACACACACACACACACACACACACACACACACACACACACACACACACACACACACACACACACACACACACACACACACACACACACACACACACACACACACACACACACACACACAATGACCCTGGAGGACAGTCTCAGTGGATGGGGGACGTTTGCCTGCTTTTTGAAATTTTATCTCCACGCCACAATAAGAGGCGCCCACAAAGGGTTATGGCTGTCTAACAATGACACAGGACCAATTCAACCCTGATGAATTTGAGATAAGACAGGCAGCCTTAAAACGGCTGGCCTTAACTACCATAGGGAGAGGGATGAGAGTAGGGGGGAGTGGTAGGTGGGGGTATGGAGGTAGTTTTCAAGTGCATGGAAATGCTGTAAGAGACGAAAAGACGAGAGTGATAGAGTGAGGGTCGCAATTACTTTAGGAAACGATGTCGCGGGAAGGTTGAGGAAGCAGAGGGCTACTCAGGGTGTTGTGGGGGGATTTATAAAAGAGGATATTTTTAATGTATAAGCCTGTTATTAAAGGTATATAACCTGCCCAGGGACTGTGGTTGAAAATTACCCGGCTGGCTAAAACCGGCACTTTTACTGAAACGTTGATTAATGTGCACTGTCGTTGTAAAAATAAAATGAACTCAAACTCAAGGTTTACAACACGCACATAAAAACAGGTGAAAATGAGCACATGACATAAACCCCAGTTGGAGTTCTCCATTACAGGAATGGAGGACGGGAAAAGGAGAGGGAACGTGTTAATTGAGAGCTTAAGGGTCAATAATTGCAGTTCTGGAGGGGTGGGGAGGTAGGGGCTGGGGGGACAACCTTCTGGGAGAGAGGGGAAGACAGAGTATACAAATAGTCCAACTGCGCCTTTAAAATTAATTAGAATACAAATACTTTATTGGACAGCACGAGTCAATCACAGGCGAATAAATCCAAGAGACAAAACCAAAGGCCAGTCATACACAGATTCAGCAGATTTGTATAGGTGCAGAGTATATCAAATACATGACATGTCCAGGTCTGTGACAGGGGTTTAGGTGTTTGTCCAGACCTGGGACAGGGGTTTAGGTGTTTGTCCAGACCTGGGACAGGGATTTAGGTGTTTGTCCAGGCCTGGGACAGAGGTTTAGGTGTCTGTCCAGGCCTGTGAGAGTTTTAGGTGTCTGTCCAGGCCTGGGACAGGGGTTTAGGTGTTTGTCCAGGCCTGGGACAGAGGTTTAGGTGTTTGTCCAGGCCTGGGACAGGGGTTTAGGTGTTTGTCCAGGTCTGGGACAGGGGTTTAGGTGTCTGTCCAGGCCTGGGACAGAGGTTTAGGTGTCTGTCCAGGCCTGGGACAGGGGTTTAGGTGTTTGTCCAGACCTGGGACAGGGGTTTAGGTGTTTGTCCAGACCTGGGACAGGGGTTTAGGTGTCTGTCCAGGCCTGGGACAGGGGTTTATGGGTTTGTCCAGACCTGGGACAGGGGTTTAGGTGTTTGTCCAGACCTGGGACAGGGGTTTAGGTGTCTGTCCAGGCCTGGGACAGGGGTTTAGGTGTCTGTCCAGGCCTGGGACAGGGGTTTAGGTGTTTGTCCAGGCCTGGGACAGGGGTTTAGGTGTTTGTCCAGACCTGGGACAGGGGTTTAGGTGTCTGTCCAGGCCTAGGACAGGGATTTAGGTGTCTGTCCAGGCCTGGGACAGGGGTTTAGGTGTCTGTCCAGGCCTGGGACAGGGATTTAGGTGTCTGTCCAGGCCTGGGACAGGGGTTTAGGTGTTTGTCCAGGCCTGGGACAGGGGTTTAGGTGTTTGTCCAGGCCTGGGACAGGGGTTTAGGTGTTTGTCCAGGCCTGGGACAGGGGGTTAGGTGTTTGTCCAGGCCTGGGACAGGGACAGGAGTTTAGGTGTTTGTCCAGGCCTGGGACAGGGGTTTAGGTGTTTGTCCAGGCCTGGGACAGGGGTTTAGGTGTTTGTCCAGGCCTGGGACAGGGGTTTGGGTGTTTGTCCAGGCCTGGGACAGAGGTTTAGGTGTTTGTCCAGGTCTGGGACAGGGATTTAGGTGTCTGTCCAGGCCTGGGACATGGATTTAGGTGTCTGTCCAGGCCTGGGACAGGGATTTAGGTGTCTGTCCAGGCCTGGGACAGGGGTTTAGGTGTTTGTCCAGGCCTGGGACAGGGGATTAGGTGTTTGTCCAGGCCTGGGACAGGGGTTTAGGTGTTTGTCCAGGCCTGGGACATGGGTTTAGGTGTTTGTCCAAGTCTGGGACAGGGGTTTAGGTGTTTGTCCAGGCCTGGGACAGGGATTTAGGTGTTTGTCCAGGCCTGGGACAGGGGTTTAGGTGTTTGTCCATGCCTGGGACAGGGGTTTAGGTGTTTGTCCAGGCCTGGGACAGGGATTTAGGTGTTTGTCCAGGCCTGGGACAGGGGATAGGTGTTTGTCCAGGCCTGGGACAGGGGTTTAGGTGTTTGTCCAGGCCTGGGACAGAGGTTTAGTTGTTTGTCCAGGCCTGGGACAGGGGTTTAGGTGTTTGTCCAGGCCTGGGACAGGGATTTAGGTGTCTGTCCAGGCCTGGGACAGGGATTTAGGTGTCTGTCCAGGCCTGGGACAGGGATTTAGGTGTCTGTCCAGGCCTGGGACAGGGGTTTAGGTGTCTGTCCAGGCCTGGGACAGGGGTTTAGGTGTTTGTCCAGGCCTGGGACAGGGGTTTAGGTGTTTGTCCAGGCCTGGGACAGGGGTTTAGGTGTTTGTCCAGGCCTGGGACAGGGGTTTAGGTGTCTGTCCAGGCCTGGGACAGGGATTTGGGTGTCTGTCCAGGCCTGGGACAGGGGTTTAGGTGTCTGTCCAGGCCTGGGACAGGGGTTTGGGTGTTTGTCCAGGCCTGGGACAGGGGTTTAGGTGTCTGTCCAGGCCTGGGACAGGGGTTTAGGTGTCTGTCCAGGCCTGGGACAGGGGTTTGGGTGTTTGTCCAGGCCTGGGACAGGGGTTTAGGTGTCTGTCCAGGCCTGGGACAGGGGTTTAGGTGTTTGTACAGGCCTGGGACAGGGGTTTAGGTGTTTGTCCAGGCCTGGGACAGGGGAATAGGTGTATGTCCAGGCCTGGGACAGGGGTTTAGGTGTTTGTCCAGGCCTGGGACAGGGATTTAGGTGTTTGTCCAGGCCTGGGACAGGGGTTTAGGTGTTTGTCCAGGTCTGGGACAGGGGTTTAGGTGTTTGTCCAGGCCTAGGACAGGGGTTTAGGTGTTTGTCCAGGCCTGGGACAGGGTTTAGGTGTTTGTCCAGGCCTGGGACAGGGGTTTAGGTGTTTGTACAGGCCTGGGACAGGGGTTTAGGTGTTTGTCCAGGCCTGGGACAGGGATTTAGGTGTTAGTCCATGCCTGGGACAGGGGTTTAGGTGTTTGTCCAGGCCTGGGACAGGGGATTAGGTGTTTGTCCAGGCCTGGGACAGGGGATTAGGTGTTTGTCCAGGCCTGGGACAGGGGTTTAGGTGTTTGTCCAGGCCTGGGACAGGGGTTTAGGTGTCTGTCCAGGCCTGGGACAGAGGTTTAGGTGTCTGTCCAGGCCTGGGACAGGGGATTAGGTGTTTGTCCAGGCCTGGGACAGGGGTTTAGGTGTTTGTCCAGACCTGGGACAGAGGTTTTAGGTGTCTGTCCAGGCCTGGGACAGGGATTTAGGTGTTTGTCCAGACCTGGGACAGAGGTTTAGGTGTCTGTCCAGGCCTGGGACAGGTATTTAGGTGTTTGTCCAGACCTGGGACAGGAATTTAGGTGTTTGTCCAGGCCTGGGACAGGGGTTTAGGTGTTTGTCCAGGCCTGGGACAGGGGATTAGGTGTTTGTCCAGGCCTGGGACAGGGGTTTAGGTGTTTGTCCAGGCCTGGGACAGGGGTTTAGGTGTCTGTCCAGGCCTGGGACAGAGGTTTAGGTGTCTGTCCAGGCCTGGGACAGGGGATTAGGTGTTTGTCCAGGCCTGGGACAGGGGTTTAGGTGTCTGTCCAGGCCTGGGACAGGTATTTAGGTGTTTGTCCAGACCTGGGACAGGAATGTAGGTGTTTGTTCAGGCCTGGGACAGGGGTTTAGGTGTTTGTCCAGGCCTGGGACAGGGGATTAGGTGTTTGTCCAGGCCTGGGACAGGGGTTTAGGTGTTTGTCCAGGCCTGGGACAGGGGTTTAGGTGTCTGTCCAGGCCTGGGACAGAGGTTTAGGTGTCTGTCCAGGCCTGGGACAGGGGATTAGGTGTTTGTCCAGGCCTGGGACAGGGGTTTAGGTGTTTGTCCAGACCTGGGACAGAGGTTTTAGGTGTCTGTCCAGGCCTGGGACAGGGATTTAGGTGTTTGTCCAGACCTGGGACAGAGGTTTAGGTGTCTGTCCAGGCCTGGGACAGGTATTTAGGTGTTTGTCCAGACCTGGGACAGGAATTTAGGTGTTTGTCCAGGCCTGGGACAGGGGTTTAGGTGTTTGTCCAGGCCTGGGACAGGGGTTTAGGTGTTTGTCCAGGCCTGGGACAGAGGTTTAGTTGTTTGTCCAGGCCTGGGACAGGGGTTTAGGTGTTTGTCCAGGCCTGGGACAGGAATTTAGGTGTCTGTCCAGGCCTGGGACAGGGACTTAGGTGTCTGTCCAGGCCTGGGTTAGGGGTTTAGGTGTTGTCCAGGCCTGGGACAGGGGATTAGGTGTTTGTCCAGGCCTGGGACAGGGGTTTAGGTATTTGTCCAGGCCTGGGACAGGGATTTAGGTGTCTGTCCAGGCCTGTCACAGGGGTTTAGATGTCTGTCCAGGCCTGGGACAGGGGTTTAGGTGTTTGTCCAGGCCTGGGACAGGGGTTTAGGTGTTTGTCCAGGCCTGGGACAGGGGTTTAGGTGTTTGTCCAGGCCTGGGACAGGGGTTTAGGTGTTTGTCCAGACCTGGGACAGAGGTTTTAGGTGTCTGTCCAGGCCTGGGACAGGGATTTAGGTGTTTGTCCAGACCTGGGACAGAGGTTTAGGTGTCTGTCCAGGCCTGGGACAGGTATTTAGGTGTTTGTCCAGACCTGGGACAGGGATTTAGGTGTTTGTCCAGGCCTGGGACAGGGTTTAGGTGTTTGTCCAGACCTGGGACAGAGGTTTAGGTGTCTGTCCAGGCCTGGGACAGGGGTTTAGGTGTTTGTCCAGACCTGGGACAGGGGTTTAGGTGTTTGTCCAGGCCTGGGACAGTGATTTTTGGTGTTTGTCCAGACCTGGGACAGGGGTTTAGGTGTTTGTCCAGGCCTGGGACAGAGGAGGTGTTTGTCCAGGCCTGGGACAGGGGTTTAGGTGTCTGTCCAGGCCTGGGACAGGGATTTAGGTGTCTGTCCAGGCCTGGGACAGAGGTTTAGGTGTTTGTCCAGGCCTGGGAAAGGGGTTTAGGTGTCTGTCCAGGCCTGGGACAGGGATTTAGGTGTTTGTCCAGGCCTGGGACAGGGGATTAGGTGTTTGTCCAGGCCTGGGACAGAGGTTTAGGTGTCTGTCCAGGCCTGGGACAGGGGTTTAGGTGTTTGTCCAGGCCTGGGACAGGGGTTTAGGTGTTTGTCCAGGCCTGGGACAGGGGTTTAGGTGTTTGTCCAGGCCTGGGACAGGGGTTTAGGTGTTTGTCCAGGCCTGGGACAGGGGATTAGGTGTTTGCCCAGGCCTGGGACAGGGATTTAGGTGTCTGTCCAGGCCTGGGACAGGGGATTAGGTGTTTGTCCAGGCCTGGGGCAGGGGTTTAGGTGTTTGTCCAGGCCTGGGACAGGGGTTTAGGTGTTTGTCCAGGCCTGGGACAGGGGATTGGGTGTTTGTCCAGGCCTGGGACAGGGGTTTAGGTGTTTGTCCAGGCCTGGGACAGGGGTTTAGGTGTTTGGTTTCCTGGGGTGTCTAGGGATGGCTGCTTCTTCTTCTTCTTACAGGTCATGGGATCTTGACAAGAATCCCCCCTCTCCCCTCCCCCCGCCTTCCATTCTCTAGGTTCAGCCCAGCTGGCCATGTCCTCCCTCTCTCTCTCCCGCGCTCTCTGCATGGCTGCATCCCGTTCCCTTTCTCAGGGCAGACACCTGCACCAGCCAGACAATCGATACCAGGCCTGGGCCTTTAGGAGAGCCCTGTCACCAAACAGACCGGATCCATACTGCTTGCCACCGCCATATAATCACTCAAACTCTTACACACACACACACAAACACACACTCACACACAAAGATACTCAAACTGACACACACATGCTCTCAAAAGACACTCAAACTCACACACATACTCATACACACACACTCAACCAGACACAAACCCCAGAAGTATGCATGCACAGGCACCCGGGTCTTATCAATCTTTAAGCAGGCAATTTATCCTACAGATGTCGGATCTTAATTTGATCCGTTTTTTGTTGCTGAGAATTTTCCTGTAAAGCAGGAATTGCAAACTTTGTCATTTCCACTTTGAAATGTCAGACTTAATTTGCTCTAACGAAAAATTGATAAACCCCTACAAAAATGTCCATTCATTATAATCCATATAATAATTCACCTTTCCTGTTGCTGTAGGATTATTTTCCTGCTGTAGCAAAGTGGTTCAAACTAAGATCTTACATCTGTAATGCCACACCAGGTGGAACAAAACATAATAATTAATAAAAGGCCCAGGGATAAATAATACATTGGAGCTTGATGTTGAGGCCAGCACTGTTTTAGCTTTAGTTATTGGTTTGCTGATTGACCACTGGGCTTTCCCTGGAGTGAGTTTTGAGGAATCCATTTGCTAGCACTTTCAAATCGCAACCCGTTCTGTACTCTTCCACTTTCAAGCCTTTTTAATTAAATTGTCTCCAATTTTGAGAGTCTTCAAATCTTATCCCTAATAGACATCAAAACATTCTTTCAAGGATGGTTAGGGGGACTATTCCTGCTCTGTCATTGTTATCCTGTCTAAATGGCTTTTTCTGGAAATTCCAGCTCTTTGAAATTTTTCCTGTGAAAGTGAATGCAGGGCACTTGACATCGCTTCAGTCCATTCTCGAATGCATCACAAAGGACTGACCTTAAAGGTGTCACCACAGTGTTGACCTGCCTAATCATAACATACTCCCTTTCCTAGAGGACATGGGAAACAGCCAGGAACCAGGAGCACACCGTAGGTTAGACAGTGAATAGAGGATGTTAGCTTGGCAATGAATAGGGAGGATTTGTTGATTTGACAAATCTCTATTGAGGTGAGCTTTGAGGGGAATGCAATAACCCCTGCTATTAAAGTAAGACCTATATATTTAACATCAACATCTTGACAACTCATAAAAACCAAACCTCAAAAATGTACATTTCAGAATTTTGCAACCCTACAATATTCAAATGATATGTAACACATCACATCCACTTTTCCTGATATGTAATTCAAAGACTAAATGACCTTTATAAAAATGTGCATTTGACCAAGATCTGTCCAACACCAAAAGTAGGACTCAAGCTCATTCCTCCTACAGAATATCATCTGCAGTGGAACTCAGAAATAACAGAGAAAGCAATGGCTTTGTCTGGCTGCATGTACGATGGGAGAGGGTATGAGAGGGGGTGAATAGATAAATCACAGGTGAGTTCTCTGTCTGCTCTTTAGTAGGTCATTGTTTTTGTCCCCGATCCATTAAGGAATAATAGGAGGAGCATTAGGGTGGGGGGGACGTCTGCCCCAAGGGGGAGAGAGAGCGTGTAATCTAGGGGATGACGACCATCTGCAAAATGAAAACAAATGGGGTGTCATCCCCGGGAGGAAATCTATCCCCTTCTATATTTAGTCATCAATTCATTGAGCTGTGTGTGTGTGTGTGTGTGTGTGTGTGTGTGTGTGTGTGTGTGTGTGTGTGTGTGTGTGTGTGTGTGTGTGTGTGTGTGTGTGTGTGTGTGTGTGTGTGTGTGTGTGTGTGTGTGTGTGTGACCTCAAACTCTCTGTGAGACACACCCATGCAGGTAAAGTTGTACAAACAAACAAAAAACACACTGTAAATACAGATTGCTAGACACAAAATCACAACAGTGACACGAAGGAATCATATTAAACTATGGAACCAAACTGAAATGTTGTTGAACTGTTGACAGAAAGCAAAAGTAGAGAGTTTTAAAGAGACTGCATTCAACAGTTCATCTGCACCTAACTGGAGCTGCTCATGGAGGAAAATATAACTTCCTCTAAGAAGTACTTTGGCTTCGGAGCAGAACTCCCCTCCGAAAGATAGTCAGATTCCCGTGGTGAGAAATCTCACATCGAAATCTGACAAAATAATGAGATCCACAACTGAGAGACAAGTAGGAGACTGTGGAGTGGGTGTTAGATGGAGGGGGTTGGGGGGGGGGGCAAAGACTCCATTTACATTTATGATAGCCCTGTAATTCCAGGGGAATTCCAGCATAATGCCACAATTCTGTAGCATGCCATAAAGGATGTAATGACTGCTCAGTCAAATGATCAGAGACGGGGGGGATGAGATGACATGTCCCAGCCTATTATTTATTTATTTCCCAGGGAGGGAGAGGAAGGAGGGAGGCAAGAGAAAACTCATCACATAGCTGGGTAATTAATGAATGGTTTAAATGTCATGATGATGGGAGGTACTTGACAGGGGACCAAAGCCCAGCAATGTGATTTAGAGTTCTCGTTCTCTCTCCCTCTTTCTATCCCTCTCTCTCTTTCCCCCCTATCTCCATCCCTCTCTCTCTCTCAACCCCCTCACTCCCTCTCCACAAAGCCCAGACACCCCAGGGTTCAAACTTAATTCAGAACGTAAGGCACTCAATCGTCCCCTCATAACAACCTTTCTGCCTGCTAGTCCCATCTGGAGCCACTGTGGGAAGCTCTTCCAGGGCCGTGGAGCCCCCCCTCCACCCTCTACAACCCCACCCCCTCTACAACCGCACCATCACCACCCTCCACAGCCCCTCCAAGCCCCCAAATATTAAATGAAAAATGACTTGCCCATTGTGGTCTAGTTAGGGCCTGTGTGAGGGATGGTAATTGGTCCTTTTACATGCTGGGCGGCTGAGAGAGTGAGCTGAATGGAGGGGGTGAGATGAGGGGATGGAGGGGCTACGATGCATACATTGAATATGGGCACTGCCTCAGACTATGGAGACTACGGAGGCTACGGAGCAGGCACTCTGCTACTCACATAGAGAGAGTGGACACAACTCACACAAGGCAATATTCAGTACTCACACAGAGGCAATATTCAGTACTCACACAGAGGAAATATTCAGTACTCACACAGAGGCAATATTCAGTACTCATACCGAGGAAATATTCAGTACTCACACAGAGGCAATATTCAGTACAAACACAGAGGCAATATTCAATACTTACACAGAGGCAATATTCAGTTCTCACACAGAGGCAATATTCAGTACTTACACAGAGGCAATATTCAGTACTCACACAGAGGAAATATTCAGTACTTACACAGAGGCAATACTCAGTACTTAAACAGAGGCAATATTCAGTACTTACACAGAGGCAATATTCAGAACTCACACAGAGGCAATATCCAGTACTCACACAGAGGCAATACTCAGTACTTACACAGAGGCAATATTCAGTACTTACACGGAGGCAATATTCAGTCCTCAAACAGAGGCAATATCCAGTACTCACACAGAGGCAATATCCAGTACTTACACAGAGGCAATATTCAGTACTCACACAGAGGCATTATTCAGTACTTACACAGAGGCAATACTCAGTACTTACACAGAGGCATTATTCAGTACTTACACAGAGGCAATATCCAGTACTTACACAGAGGCAATATTCAGTACTCACACAGAGGCATTATTCAGTACTTACACAGAGGCAACACTCAGTACTCACACAGAGGCATTATTCAGTACTTACAAGGAGGCAATAATCAGTACTTACACAGAGGCATTATTCAGTACTCACACAGAGGCAATATCCAGTACTCACACAGAGGCAATATTCAGTACTTACACGGAGGCAATATTCAGTACTCACACAGAGGCAATATCCAGTACTCACACAGAGGCAATATCCAGTACTTACACAGAGGCAATATTCAGTACTCACACAGAGGCATTATTCAGTACTGACACAGAGACAATAATCAGTACTTACACAGAGGCTACAGAGTGGAACTGCCTCATATGGAGGGTAGTGTGTGGGCACCATCATACAGGCCACTGTATCAAGTGGGCTCTACTCAAAAAACATATACATTGGGCACTACATATTTAGATTGAGAAGGCACTATTTCTAGTGGTTATTGAATAGACACTGTTTCTAGTGGTTATTGAATAGGCACTATTTATAGTGGTTATTGAATAGGCACTATTTCTAGTGGTTATTGAATAGGCACTATTTCTAGTGGTTATTGAATAGGCACTATTTCTAGTGGTTATTGTTAGTAGGCACTATTTCTAGTGGTTATTGAATAGGCACTATTTCTAGTGGTTATTGAATAGGCACTACAGTGGTTATTTAGGCACTATTTCTAGTGGTTATTGAGTAGGCACTACTAGTGGTTATTTATAGTGGTTATTGAATAGGCACTATTTCTAGTGGTTATTGAATAGGCACAATTTCTAGTGGTTATTGAATAGGCACTATTTCTAGTGGTTATTGAGTAGACACTATTTCTAGTGGTTATTGAATAGGCACTATTTCTAGTGGTTATTGAATAGGCACTATTTCTAGTGGTTATTGAATAGGCACTATTTCTAGTGGTTATTGAGTAGGCACTATTTCTAGTGGTTATTGAATAGGCACTATTTCTAGTGGTTATTGAATAGGCACTATTTCTAGTGGTTATTGAATAGGCACTATTTCTAGTGGTTATTGAGTAGGCACTATTTCTAGTGGTTATTGAATAGGCACTACTAGTGGTTATTATTTCTAGTGGTTATTGAATAGGCACTATTTCTAGTGGTTATTGATAGGCACTATTTCTAGTGGTTATTGAGTGGTTATTAGGCACTATTTCTAGTGGTTATTTGAATAGGCACTATTTCTAGTGGTTATTGAATAGGCACTATTTCTAGTGGTTATTGAATAGGCACTATTTCTAGTGGTTATTGAATAGGCACTATTTCTAGTGGTTATTGAATAGGCACTATTTCTAGTGGTTATTGAATAGGCACTATTTCTAGTGGTTATTGAATAGGCACTATTTCTAGTGGTTATTGTAGGCACTATTTCTAGTGGTTATTGAATAGGCACTATTTCTAGTGGTTATTGAGTAGGCACCATTTCTAGTGGTTATTGAATAGGCACTATTTCTAGTGGTTATTAGGCACTATTTCTAATAGGCACTATTTCTAGTGGTTATTGTAGGCACTATTTCTAGTGGTTATTGAATAGGCACTATTTCTAGTGGTTATTGAATAGGCACTATTTCTAGTGGTTATTGAATAGGCACTATTTCTAGTGGTTATTGAATAGGCACTATTTCTAGTGGTTATTGAATAGGCACTATTTCTAGTGGTTATTGAGTAGGCACTATTTCTAGTGGTTATTGAATAGGCACTATTTCTAGTGGTTATTGAGTAGGCACTATTTCTAGTGGTTATTGAATAGGCACTATTTCTAGTGGTTATTGAGTAGGCACTATTTCTAGTGGTTATTGAATAGGCACTATTTCTAGTGGTTATTGAATAGGCACTATTTCTAGTGGTTATTGAATAGGCACTATTTCTAGTGGTTATTGAATAGGCACTATTTCTAGTGGTTATTGAATAGGCACTATTTCTAGTGGTTATTGAATAGGCACTATTTCTAGTGGTTATTGGAATAGGCACTATTTCTAGTGGTTATTGAATAGGCACTATTTCTAGTGGTTATTGAATAGGCACTATTTCTAGTGGTTATTGAATAGGCACTATTTCTAGTGGTTATTGAGTGGTTATTGGTTATTGAATAGGCACTAGTGGTTTTCTAGTGGTTATTGAATAGGCACTATTTCTAGTGGTTATTGAGTAGGCACTATTTCTAGTGGTTATTGAATAGGCACTATTTCTAGTGGTTATTGAATAGGCACTATTTCTAGTGGTTATTGAATAGGCACTATTTCTAGTGGTTATTGGTTATAGTGGTTATTGAATAGGCACTATTTCTAGTGGTTATTGAATAGGCACTATTTCTAGTGGTTATTGAGTAGGCACTATTTCTAGTGGTTATTGAATAGGCACTATTTCTAGTGGTTATTGAATAGGCACTATTTCTAGTGGTTATTGAATAGGCACTATTTCTAGTGGTTATTGAATAGGCACTATTTCTAGTGGTTATTGAATAGGCACTATTTCTAGTGGTTATTGAATAGGCACTATTTCTAGTGGTTATTGAATAGGCACTATTTCTAGTGGTTATTGAATAGGCACTATTTCTAGTGGTTATTGAATAGGCACTATTTCTAGTGGTTATTGAATAGGAGTGGTTATTAGGCACTATTTCTAGTGGTTATTGAATAGGCACTATTTCTAGTGGTTATTGAATAGGCACTATTTCTAGTGGTTATTGAATAGGCACTATTTCTAGTGGTTATTGAATAGGCACTATTTCTAGTGGTTATTGAATAGGCACTATTTCTAGTGGTTATTGAATAGGCACTATTTCTAGTGGTTATTGAGTAGGCACTATTTCTAGTGGTTATTGAATAGGCACTATTTCTAGTGGTTATTGAATAGGCACTATTTCTAGTGGTTATTGAATAGGCACTATTTCTAGTGGTTATAGTGATTGAGTAGGCACTATTTCTAGTGGTTATTGAATAGGCACTATTTCTAGTGGTTATTGAGTAGGCACTATTTCTAGTGGTTATTGAATAGGCACTATTTCTAGTGGTTATTGAGTAGGCACTATTTCTAGTGGTTATTGAATAGGAATAGGCACTATTTCTAGTGGTTATTGAATAGGCACTATTTCTAGTGGTTATTGAATAGGCACTATTTCTAGTGGTTATTGAATAGGCACTATTTCTAGTGGTTATTGAATAGGCACTATTTCTAGTGGTTATTGAATAGGCACTATTTCTATTTCTAGTGGTTATTGAATAGGCACTATTTCTAGTGGTTATTGAATAGGCATTTCTAGTGGTTATTGAATAGGCACTATTTCTAGTGGTTATTGAATAGGCACTATTTCTAGTGGTTATAGTGATTAAGAGGCACTATTTCTAGTGGTTATTGAATAGGCACTATTTCTAGTGGTTATTGAATAGGCACTATTTCTAGTGGTTATTGAATAGGCACTATTTCTAGTGGTTATTGAATAGGCACTATTTCTAGTGGTTATTGAATAGGCACTGTTTCTAGTGGTTATTGAGCAGGCACTATTTAGTGGTTATTGAATAGGCACTATTTCTAGTGGTTATTGAATAGGCACTATTTCTAGTGGTTATTTAGGATTTCTAGTGGTTATTGAATAGGCACTATTTCTAGTGGTTATTGAATAGGCACTATTTCTAGTGGTTATTGAATAGGCACTAGGCATTTCTAGTGGTTATTGAATAGGCACTATTTCTAGTGGTTATTGAATCTAGTGGTTATTGAATAGGCACTATTTCTAGTGGTTATTGAATAGGCACTATTTCTAGTGGTTATTGAATAGGCACTATTTCTAGTGGTTATTTATTGAATAGGCACTATTTCTAGTGGTTATTGAATAGGCACTATTTCTAGTGGTTATTGAATAGGCACTATTTCTAGTGGTTATTGAATAGGCACTATTTCTAGTGGTTATTGAGTAGGCACTATTTCTAGTGGTTATTGAATAGGCACTATTTCTAGTGGTTATTGAATAGGCACTATTTCTAGTGGTTATTGAATAGGCTATTTCTAGTGGTTATTGAATAGGCACTGTTTCTAGTGGTTATTGAATAGGCACTATTTCTAGTGGTTATTGAATAGGCACTATTTAGGC